>NW_021823216.1:2791388-2833277 GCF_901001165.1 Salmo trutta
CACAGAGGGGTCATGTTAGTGTGTAGTCCAAACTGTTGGGACGCTACAGACAGAAGTTGTCAGATCAGCTGTACTGACTTCAGATGTATCTCAAGACACTTGTGTGGGTCGTTAAGCAAAACGGAGAACATCATTGTGTTCATGACAGTTTGTAGGCCAAAACCGTTTGGACGCTACAGACAATTTTGTGCAAAGACCGATTTTTGGGATGTCTCATAGTCATGACAAATACTACTCTTGCTCTATTACCTTTCTCCGCAGATGAGGAAGTGCTACTTAGGCGGATGCAGTGAATTGAGACTCATCCAATGCAAAAAATCACATGATATCTCTAGCTTAAACTGACAGATTTTAAACAGAGATTTTTTGTATCACGCAAAGTACATTTCTACGGTGGCAGGGAATAACAACAGGTTTTTACCCTAGGTGATATTATCCTGCGAGCTAGCTAGCATAGTTTCAGAGATATTTCAGATATATTGTACCCGGTACGGTGTCCTTCGGCCTAGCTGGGAGACTGAGAACGTTTGTCTGTTTTGCTTTGTTTTCATGGGGTGCTTTGGACAGATGGACAGGATATGGATCTTTGTTGAAGTTTGGTTCAAATCTGACTTATTTTCACTTTCATAAGGATTCAGTTAAAGGGGAAATCTGCACTTTGGAGAGAGTGAAAAATGATAGTTTTAACCATGTTTTGAGGCTATACCATGTTTGTTAACAATTACATTACATATATATTGGGTTCTGAGGGGGTTAGACAGTTGAACTAAGCTCATGAGGCATTTATAAGTTATATTTAAACAATAAGGCCTGAGGAGGTGTGATATATGGCCAATATACCACGGCTAAGGGCTGTTCTTAGGCACGACGCAACTCCATATATCATGATCCCCCGAGGAGCCTTAGTGCTATTATAAACTGGTTACCAACGTAATTAGATCAGTAAAACTAAATGTTTTGTCATACCCGTGTTATACGGTCTGATATACCTCGGCTTTCAGCCAATCAGCATTCGGGGCTCGAACCACACAATTTATAATCTTCAATAATCAATGGCTAAATCTCATGATTTTAAAAGTCAGAAAATGTAGCAGCCGCATATTGGACTTGTATTTATGGCCTCAGGGTATAAGAGAGATAAAGATGTTATCCTCCAGACCCTCAATGCCAACTCTCTCTGTGTTCATCTTACCTCACCTTTACAGCCCTGTGTGAATGATTTCACCAGGTACCTCACCTTTACAGCCCTGTGTGAATGGTTTCACCAGGTACCTCAACTTTACAGCCCTGTGTGAATGGTTTCACCAGGTACCTCACCTTTACAGCCCTGTGTGCATGGTTTCACCAGGTACCTCACCTTTACAGCCCTGTGTGAATGGTTTCACCAGGTACCTCACCTTTACAGCCCTGTGTGCATGGTTTCACCAGGTACCTCACCTTTACAGCCCAGTGTGAATGGTTTCACCAGGTACCTCACCTTTACAGCCCTGTGTGAATGGTTTCACCAGGTACCTCACCTTTACAGCCCTGTGTGAATGGTTTCACAGGTACCTCACCTTTACAGCCCTGTGTGAATGGTTTCACAGGTACCTCACCTTTACAGCCCTGTGTGAATGGTTTCACCAGGTACCTTACCTTTACAGCCCTGTGTGAATGGTTTCACCAGGTACCTCACCTTTACAGCCCAGTGTGAATGGTTTCACAGGTACCTCACCTTTACAGCCCTGTGTGAATGGTTTCACCAGGTACCTTACCTTTACAGCCCTGTGTGAATGGTTTCACCAGGTACCTCACCTTTACAGCCCTGTGTGAATGGTTTCACCAGGTACCTCACCTTTACAGCCCTGTGTGAATGGTTTCACCAGGTACCTCACCTTTACAGCCCTGTGTGAATGGTTTCACCAGGTACCTCACCTTTACAGCCCTGTGTGAATGGTTTCACCAGGTGCCTCACCTTTACAGCCCTGTGTGAATGGTTTCACCAGGTACCTCACCTTTACAGCCCTGTGTGAATGGTTTCACCAGGTACCTCACCTTTACAGCCCTGTGTGAATGGTTTCACCAGGTACCTCACCTTTACAGCCCAGTGTGAATGGTTTCACCAGGTACCTCACCTTTACAGCCCTGTGTGAATGGTTTCACCAGGTACCTCACCTTTACAGCCCTGTGTGAATGGTTTCACCAGGTACCTCACCTTTACAGCCCTGTGTGAATGGTTTCACCAGGTACCTCACCTTTACAGCCCTGTGTGAATGGTTTCACCAGGTACCTCACCTTTATAGCCCTGTGTGAATGGTTTCACCAGGTACCTCACCTTTACAGCCCTGTGTTAATGGTTTCACAGGTACCTCACCTTTACAGCCCTGTGTGAATGGTTTCACAGGTACCTCACCTTTACAGCCCTGTGTGAATGGTTTCACCAGGTACCTCACCTTTACAGCCCTGTGTGAATGGTTTCACCAGGTACCTCACCTTTATAGCCCTGTGTGAATGGTTTCACCAGGTACCTCACCTTTACAGCCCAGTGTGAATGGTTTCACCAGGTACCTCACCTTTACAGCCCTGTGTGAATGGTTTCACCAGGTACCTCACCTTTACAGCCCTGTGTGAATGGTTTCACCAGGTACCTCACCTTTATAGCCCTGTGTGAATGGTTTCACCAGGTACCTCACCTTTACAGCCCTGTGTGAATGGTTTCACCAGGTACCTCACCTTTACAGCCCTGTGTGAATGGTTTCACCAGGTACCTCACCTTTACAGCCCTGTGTGAATGGTTTCACAAGGTACCTCACCTTTACAGCCCAGTGTGAATGGTTTCACCAGGTACCTCACCTTTACAGCCCTGTGTGAATGGTTTCACCAGGTACCTCACCTTTACAGCCCTGTGTGAATGGTTTCACCAGGTACCTTACCTTTACAGCCCTGTGTGAATGGTTTCACCAGGTACCTCACCTTTACAGCCCTGTGTGAATGGTTTCACCAGGTACCTCACCTTTACAGCCCTGTGTGAATGGTTTCACCAGGTACCTCACCTTTACAGCCCTGTGTGAATGGTTTCACCAGGTACCTCACCTTTACAGCCCAGTGTGAATGGTTTCACCAGGTACCTCACCTTTACAGCCCTGTGTGAATGGTTTCACCAGGTACCTCACCTTTACAGCCCTGTGTGAATGGTTTCACCAGGTACCTCACCTTTACAGCCCTGTGTGAATGGTTTCACCAGGTACCTCACCTTTACAGCCCTGTGTGAATGGTTTCACCAGGTACCTCACCTTTATAGCCCTGTGTGAATGGTTTCACCAGGTACCTCACCTTTACAGCCCTGTGTGAATGGTTTCACCAGGTACCTCACCTTTATAGCCCTGTGTGAATGGTTTCACCAGGTACCTCACCTTTACAGCCCTGTGTGAATGGTTTCACCAGGTACCTCACCTTTACAGCCCAGTGTGAATGGTTTCACCAGGTACCTCACCTTTACAGCCCTGTGTGAATGGTTTCACCAGGTACCTCACCTTTACAGCCCTGTGTGAATGGTTTCACCAGGTACCTCACCTTTACAGCCCTGTGTGAATGGTTTCACCAGGTACCTCACCTTTACAGCCCTGTGTGAATGGTTTCACCAGGTACCTCACCTTTACAGCCCTGTGTGAATGGTTTCACCAGGTACCTCACCTTTACAGCCCAGTGTGAATGGTTTCACCAGGTACCTCACCTTTACAGCTCTGTGTGAATGGTTTCACCAGGTACCTCACCTTTACAGCCCTGTGTGAATGGTTTCACAGGTACCTCACCTTTACAGCCCAGTGTGAATGGTTTCACAGGTACCTCACCTTTACAGCCCAGTGTGAATGGTTTCACCAGGTACCTCACCTTTACAGCCCTGTGTGAATGGTTTCACCAGGTACCTCACCTTTACAGCCCTGTGTGAATGGTTTCACCAGGTACCTCACCTTTACAGCCCTGTGTGAATGGTTTCACCAGGTACCTCACCTTTACAGCCCAGTGTGAATGGTTTCACCAGGTACCTCACCTTTACAGCCCTGTGTGAATGGTTTCACCAGGTACCTCACCTTTACAGCCCTGTGTGCTGTAGATCCACCATAGAAGAAGAGGAAACTACCTCTTGCAGCTTGTCTTCATAGTCTGGTGATAATAGCTGTTTGTGTGTGTGTGTGTGTGTGTGTGTGTGTGTGTGTGTGTGTGTGTGTGTGTGTGTGTGAGAGAGAGAGAGGCTTGGAAAGGGAAAGACTGGTAAACAGAGGGAGAAGGGGTTAAAAGTTTCTCCTGGTTTTGATGCATTTTAATTGTAATCACAACGAAGAACCAGGACAACCTGAGGAGATGTCTTCAGTATGGAGGTGACAGATAATGTCTATAACCAGGACAACCTGAGGAGATGTCTTTAGCGTGGAGGTGAGAGATAATGTCTATAACTAGGACAACCTGAGGAGATGTCTTTAGTATGGAGGTGACAGATAATGTCTATAACCAGGACAACCTGAGGAGATGTCTTCAGTATGGAGGTGACAGATAATGTCTATAACCAGGACAACCTGAGGAGATGTCTTCAGTGTGGAGGTGACAGATAATGTCTATAACCAGGACAACCTGAGGAGATGTTTTTAGTGTGGAGGTGAGAGATAATGTCTATAACCAGGACAACCTGAGGAGATGTCTTCAGTGTGGAGGTGACAGATAATGTCTTTAACCAGGACAACCTGAGGAGATGTCTTCAGTATGGAGGTGACAGATAATGTCTTTAACCAGGACAACCTGAGGAGATGTCTTTAGTGTGGAGGTGACAGATAATGTCTATAACCAGGACAACCTGAGGAGATGTCTTTAGTGTGGAGGTGACAGATAATGTCTATAACCAGGACAACCTGAGGAGATGTCTTTAGTGTGGAGGTGACAGATAATGTCTATAACCAGGACAACCTGAGGAGATGTCTTTAGCGTGGAGGTGACAGATAATGTCTATAACCAGGACAACCTGAGGAGATGTCTTCAGTGTGGAGGTGACAGATAATGTCTATAACTAGGACAACCTGAGGAGATGTCTTTAGTGTGGAGGTGACAGATAATGTCTATAACCAGGACAACCTGAGGAGATGTCTTTAGTGTGGAGGTGACAGATAATGTCTATAACCAGGACAACCTGAGGAGATGTCTTTAGTGTGGAGGTGACAGATAATGTCTATAACCAGGACAACCTGAGGAGATGTCTTCAGTGTGGAGGTGACAGATAATGTCTATAACCAGGACAACCTGAGGAGATGTCTTCAGTATGGAGGTGACAGATAATGTCTATAACCAGGACAACCTGAGGAGATGTCTTCAGTATGGAGGTGACAGATAATGTCTATAACCAGGACAACCTGAGGAGATGTCTTCAGTGTGGAGGTGACAGATAATGTCTATAACCAGGACAACCTGAGGAGATGTCTTCAGTGTGTAGGTGACAGATGTCTATAACCAGGATAACCTGAGGAGATGTCTTTAGCGTGGAGGTGAGAGATAATGTCTATAACCAGGACAACCTGAGGAGATGTCTTCAGTGTGGAGGTGAGAGATAATGTCTATAACCAGGACAACCTGAGGAGATGTCTTCAGTGTGGAGGTGACAGATAATGTCTATAACCAGGACAACCTGAGGAGATGTCTTCAGTGTGGAGGTGAGAGATAATGCCTATAACCAGGACAACCTGAGGAGATGTCTTCAGTGTGGAGGTGAGAGATAATGTCTATAACCAGAATATTGTCCATGTCTTCAGTTTAATTTCACTAAATGCCCTGCATTCAAAATTGGAAAGGAACATTACAAGGAACACTACAGCTTCAATTGTCTGTCTGATGTTGTTAAACGTTCTCCTTATGGTTTAACTTCCTTCAACTCTGTGTTTTAACTGAAGCAGAAAGTTGAAGGAGTGATCAGATGTGAAATAGAATGGTGGAACGGAACACCATCTTAATCAACTCCACAACACTCTCTCCAACTCTACAACACTCTCTACAACACTCTCTCCAACTCCACAACACTCTCTCTCCAACTCCACAACACTCTCTCCAACTCTACAACACTCTCTCCAACTCCACAACACTCTCTCCAACTCTACAACACTCTCTCCAACTCCACAACACTCTCTCCAACTCTACAACACTCTCTCCAACTCCACAACACTCTCTCCAACTCTACAACACTCTCTCCAACTCCACAACACTCTCTCCAACTCTACAACACTCTCTCTCCAACTCCACAACACTCTCTCTCCAACTCTACAACACTCTCTCCAACTCTACAACACTCTCTCCAACTCTACAACACTCTCTCCAACTCTACAACACTCTCTCTCCAACTCCACAACACTCTTTCCAACACTCTTTCCAACACTCTCTCCAACACTCTCTCCAACTCTCCAACTCTTCAACACTCTCTCCAACTCCACAACACTCTCTCCAACTCTACAACACTCTCTCTCCAACTCCACAACACTCTCTCCAACTCTACAACACTCTCTCTCCAACTCCACAACACTCTTTCCAACACTCTTTCCAACACTCTCTCCAACACTCTCTCCAACTCTCCAACACTCTCTCCAACACTCTCTCCAATACTCTCTCCAACTCTACAACACTCTCTCCAACTCTACAACACTCTCTCCAACACTCTCTCCAACTCTACAACACTCTCTCCAACTCTACAACACTCTCTCCAACACTCTCTCCAACTCTACAACACTCTCTCCAACTCTACAACACTCTCTCCAACACTCTCTCCAACTCTACAACACTCTCTCCAACACTCTCTCTATCTCCACAACACTCTCTCCAACTCCACAACACTCTCTCTATCTCCACAACACTCTCTCCAGTGGTATATCACCTCAGGTTTAGGTTAATCTGTGGGTGCGTCCCAATTGCCCCCCTATTCCCTTCATAGTGTACTGTATAGTGCAACAGTAGAGCACTATAAAGGGAATAGGATTCCATTTGTGACACACACCGGGGTATATCCAACACCAGGCAGGCCCTCTGTTAACATGCTGGCACCTGTTTCAACACGCTGGGGTCACACTCTACACACACACACACACACGCACACACACACACACAGACAGACAGACACAGACATGCACTCGCACACACGTATATATACACACAGACACACACGTATACATACACACACACACACACACACACACACACACACACACACACACACACACACACACACACACACACACACACACAGACTGACAGACACGCACACGCACACACGTACTAGCGCACACACAGACTGTGTTAGGTGATAAGTGTGTTGTTTTTCTGTTTGTCTGGAGCTTGGTGGGTGGATGTCATGTCATCTAGCATCGAGCCATCTCTGATTGGTGGAGAACTGCAGTGGTCTCCTGGTGCAGCTGGTGTTGTAGCTCTGCAGTGGTCTCCTGGTGCAGCTGGTGTTGTAGCCCTGCTGTGGTCTGCTGGTGCAGCAGGTGTTGTAGGTCTGCAGTGGTCTCCTGGTGCAGCTGGTGTTGTAGCCCTGCAGTGGTCTTCTGGTGCAGCTGGTGTTGTAGCTCTGCAGCGGTCTCCTGGTACAGCTGGTGTTGTAGCCCTGCAGCGGTCTCCTGGTACAGCTGGTGTTGTAGCTCTGCAGCGGTCTCCTGGTACAGCTGGTGTTGTAGCCCTGCAGTGGTCTCCTGGTGCAGCTGGTGTTGTAGCCCTGCAGTGGTCTCCTGGTGCAGCTGGTGTTGTAGCCCTGCAGTGGTCTCCTGGTGCAGCTGGTGTTGTAGCCCTGCAGTGGTCTCCTGGTGCAGCTTGTGTTGTAGCTCTGCTGTGGTCTCCTGGTGCAGCTGGTGTTGTAGCCCTGCGAGGGGACATGTTCCAGTGTCGTTGTAATAGTGTGTGTAGTTTATGTTGTGTGGACTAGCAGGGCCTGGAACACAGCTGTCTGCAGAGTCTGTCCTCAATCACACTAAAGGGAGGTGTCCTGCTACGCTACATTACAGTACACACACACACGCACACACACACAGTTGTGTATCACTATACTTGTGAGGACTTTTTGGGGACCAATAATTGATTCCCATTCAAAATCCTTTTCCCCCTAACCCAAACCCTTAACCATAACCCTAACCCTAACCCAAACCCTTAACCCTTAACTCTAACCCTAACCCTAACCCAAACCCCAAACCCTTAACCATAACCATAAACCTAAACATAACTCTAAACCCTAACCTTAAACCTTATCCCTAAACCCTAATTCTAACCTTAAACCTAACCCCTAAACCTTAATACTAATCCTAAACCTAACTCCTAAACCCTAATTCTAAACCAAACCCTAAACCTAACCCCTAAACCTTAATACTAACCCTAAACCTAACTCCTAAACCCTAATTCTAAACCAAACCCTAAACCTAACCCCTAAACCCTGATTCTAACCCTAAACCTAACCCTTAAACCCTATTTATAACCCTAGTTCTAACCCCTAAACCATAATTCTAACCCTAAACCTAACCTCTAACCTTAATTGTAACCCTTAACCTAAAATAGCCTTTTTCCTTTTTAGGACCGTCCAAATGTCCTCACTTTCTCCTTGCTTTACTGTTCTTGTGAGGACCGATCTCGATCCCGTAGAGGTAAACCTTAACCCAAAGCAATAGCACAGGATAAGCATCTGGAAATAGTATGCCCTCTGTGGCAACATTTAGGTCACGGATTATTCAATTTATGACCATTTTTTTCAGTGAGTGCTGAATGATGTAATGAGGTCCCATCTGTTTGATCAGTTAACCTTTATCACCCTCCACAGGAATGGGACTGAACCGTGTTCAAACCTTTGACCACCTTGATGTCCTATGACTTCTATCCATCAATGTCCTGTGTGTGTGTGTGTGTGTGTGTGTGTGTGTGTGTGTGTGTGTGTGTGTGTGTGTGTGTGTGTGTGTGTGTGTGTGTGTGTGTGTGTGTGTGTGTGTGTGTGTGTGTGTGTGTGTGTGTGTGTGTGTGTGTGTGGTAGCTGACAGAGTTGTGATGACAACTATAGACCGTCTGTGATTTGTGCTCCAGAGGACATAAAGGGCTTTCCACAGACAGCTCATCCATTCCAAATGGCACCTTACTCCCTATATAGTGCACTACCCCTATTGGCCCTGGTCAAAAGTAGTGCACTAAACAGGGGATAGGGTGCCATTTGGGACTCAGTCCTCCTTCATCACAGAGCTGCCAATAGCAAACACAGGATCCTTTTCTCTCTGGTAAGTCAAGCAGCAAATGTTGAGCTTTGATACATTTTCAATTTTCCAATCTCACATTTATGGCATGCATAAACCAATAGGGGCTGCCGCTCTCTCCGGAACGGAGCAGAATATGAATTAGCAGTCATACGGAGAGGATTCAAAGAGCCTTGAATGATCAGTAATGGATATGTGTCTGGCCAGTTATAAATACATCGTCTTTTCACTCTCAGGGACAAGTAAATGGTGAAAGATGAGTTTAAAAAAAAGAATGTTTGGCTCTTTGAAGAGAATCCGTTGAAATTTGACCACCAACCATCCCACAGGCAACTCTGACTTGAAATTACAAAACACTCAACGCATTGATTATACGTCTAGTTATGTTTCGGCAGAGTGCTGCCATTTGTTTTTGTTAAATGCCATATTTCTTAAATCTTATTAGCATGTCCTTCTTAATCAATATGCCATTAATGATAAGACCCACAGCGTCTGATGATACAGTAAGGCCTCTCTGGGTATTTGTTGTTGAAAGTCCTTTCATATAAACAACATTACGTTACAAAATGTGATTTCTCCCTTTTCCTTATATTAGCATGCTAGTCAGCCTTCCAGCAAGGTTTTCCTCCGACAGAAACCTGAAACCTGTAGCATCAATATTCCACCTTCAGGGTGTTTATTCTTCATGGTCCCAGACCATGTTCTGTTAGATTAGACATAATCACAGCAAATGGGAGAGGAGGGACCAGGCCACAGGTACAGATAAAGCCTGAAACCAAATGGCACCCTATTCCCTATTTAGTGCACTTATTTTGACCAGGGCTATCGGCCTCTGGTCAAAAGTTGTGTATTATATAGGGAATAGGGTACTATTTAGGGCATAGACAAAGAGACTGACGGAGTATTCAGTGCTTGTAGTGTACATACCTACATACCTACTGCACAAGCCAAGGCCTGAGCGCATCGCTAATCAAAAATAATGCTTTTCAAAATGTAAAGAACATTTTGTCGAATGAGATGTTAGATTCCTTTGTTTATCTCCTCAGTAAGATATATGGGAGGGTTTGTCGTGTAACTGTTGATTTGCAGTGTTGGGGAAGCTACTCTGAAATATATAGTTTACAAAGCTACCAACAGGTGTAGTAGACCTTACAGCACAACAGGTGTAGTAGACCTTACAGCACAACAGGTGTAGTAGACCTTACAGCACAACAGGTGTAGTAGACCTTACAGCACAACAGGTGTAGTAGACCTTACAGCACAACAGGTGTAGTAGACCTTACAGCACAACAGGTGTAGTAGACCTTACAGCACAACAGGTGTAGTAGACCTTACAGCACAACAGGTGTAATAGACCTTACAGCACAACAGGTGTAGTAGACCTTACAGCACAACAGGTGTAGCAGACCTTACAGCACAACAGGTGTAGTACAACTTACAGCACAACAGGTGTAGTAGACCTTACAGCACAACAGGTGTAGTAGACCTTACAGCACAACAGGTGTAGTAGACCTTACAGCACAACAGGCGTAGTAGACCTTACAGCACAACAGGTGTAGTAGACCTTACAGCACAACAGGTGTAGTAGACCTTACAGCACAACAGGTGTAGTAGACCTTACAGCACAACAGGTGTAGTAGACCTTACAGCACAACAGGTGTAGACCTTACAGCACAACAGGTGTAGTAGACCTTACAGCACAACAGGTGTAGTAGACCTTACAGCACAACAGGTGTAGTAGACCTTACAGCACAACAGGTGTAGTAGACCTTACAGCACAACAGGTGTAGACCTTATAGCACAACAGGTGTAGTAGACCTTACAGCACAACAGGTGTAGTAGACCTTACAGCACAACAGGTGTAGACCTTATAGCACAACAGGTGTAGTAGACCTTACAGCACAACAGGTGTAGTACAACTTACAGCACAACAGGTGTAGTAGACCTTACAGCACAACAGGTGTAGTAGACCTTACAGCACAACAGGTGTAGTAGACCTTACAGCACAACAGGTGTAGTAGACCTTACAGCACAACAGGTGTAGTAGACCTTACAGCACAACAGGTGTAGTAGACCTTACAGCACAACAGGTGTAGACCTTATAGCACAACAGGTGTAGTAGACCTTACAGCACAACAGGTGTAGTAGACCTTACAGCACAACAGGTGTAGTAGACCTTACAGCACAACAGGTGTAGTAGACCTTACAGCACAACAGGTGTAGTAGACCTTACAGCACAACAGGTGTAGTAGACCTTACAGCACAACAGGTGTAGTAGACCTTACAGCACAACAGGTGTAGTAGACCTTACAGCACAACAGGTGTAGACCTTATAGCACAACAGGTGTAGTAGACCTTACAGCACAACAGGTGTAGTAGACCTTACAGCACAACAGGTGTAGACCTTATAGCACAACAGGTGTAGTAGACCTTACAGCACAACAGGTGTAGTAGACCTTACAGCACAACAGGTGTAGTAGACCTTATAGCACAACAGGTGTAGTAGACCTTACAGCACAACAGGTGTAGATCTTACTTTGAAATGCTGACTTGCAAGCCTTTAACCAACAATGCAGTTTTAAGAAGTTAAGGAAAAAAATACAAATAAGTGTTAAGTAAAAAATAGAAAATAGAAAATAAAAGTAACAAATAATTAAACAGCAGCAGTAAAATAACAAGCGAGGCTATATACAGGGGTACTGGTATGGAGTCAATGTGAGGGGGCACCGGTTAGTTGAGGTAATTGAGGTAATATGTACATGTAGGTAGAGTTAAAATGACTTTGCATAGATAATACATTTCACAATGGAAGAAGATATGTAGTTTACGTAACTAAAGCTACCCTTATATATGTAGTTTACTTAACTAAAGCTACTTTAAAAAGTACTTCACTACATCCAAACTACTTCCTGAAAAATGATCATATGAATATATCTCAAATGTCATACGTTGCAAATTGCATGAACAGATTACTCTGGAGTCAGATGTTAACAGAATGTGTAATTTAGCCTGTTAAACAAGTGCGAATTAGGCAGGTCTGATTAATTAGGCAGGTCTGATGAATTAGGCAGGTCTGATGAATTAGGCAGGTCTGATGAATTAGGCAGGTCTGATTAATTAGGCAGGTCTGATTAATTAGGCAGGTCTGATGTCGAAAAAGAAAGAAAATTCTTGGCTACTTTACACATATTTCTTTCTTCTTTTTGCAAAACAGTGGTGTGTAGTTCTCGTAGTTAGCTACACCGCTACATAGTTAAACAGTAGTGTGTAGTTCTCGTAGTTAGCTACACCGCTCCATGGTTAAACAGTAGTGTGTAGTTCCAGTAGTTAGCTACACCGATACAAGGTAAAACAGTAGTGTGTAGTTCCAGTAGTTAGCTACACCGCTACATGGTTAAACAGTAGTGTGTAGTTCCAGTAGTTAGCTACACCGCTACATGGTTAAACAGTAGTGTGTAGTTCCAGTAGTTAGCTACACCGCTCCATGGTTAAACAGTAGTGTGTAGTTCCAGTAGTTAGCTACACCGCTACATGGTTAAACAGTAGTGTGTAGTTCCAGTAGTTAGCTACACCGCTACATGGTTAAACAGTAGTGTGTAGTTCCAGTAGTTAGCTACACCGATACAAGGTAAAACAGTAGTGTGTAGTTCCAGTAGTTAGCTACACCGCTACATGGTTAAACAGTAGTGTGTAGTTCCAGTAGTTAGCTACACCGCTACATGGTTAAACAGTAGTGTGTATTTCCAGTAGTTAGCTACACCGCTACATGGTAAAACAGTAGTGTGTAGTTCCAGTAGTTAGCTACACCGCTACATGGTTAAACAGTAGTGTGTAGTTCCAGTAGTTAGCTACACCGCTACATGGTAAAACAGTAGTGTGTATTTCCAGTAGTTAGCTACATGGTTAAACAGTAGTGTGTAGTTCCAGTAGTTAGCTACACCGCTACATGGTTAAACAGTAGTGTGTAGTTCAAGTAGTTAGCTACACCGCTACATGGTTAAACAGTAGTGTGTAGTTCCAGTAGTTAGCTACACCGCTACATGGTTAAACAGTAGTGTGCAGTTCCAGTAGTTAGCTACACCGCTACATGGTTAAACAGTAGTGTGTAGTTCCAGTAGTTAGCTACACCGCTACATGGTTAAACAGTAGTGTGTAGTTCCAGTAGTTAGCTACACCGCTACATGGTTAAACAGTAGTGTGTAGTTCCAGTAGTTAGCTACACCGCTACATGGTTAAACAGTAGTGTGTAGTTCCAGTAACTAGCTACACCGTTACATGGTAAAACAGTAATTAACTACTGAAAACACTACCTAGATTGAATGTAGTTCAGCTATCACCAAGCTATTGCAAAATGTAGTTACATTTACATTTTACATTTTAGTCATTTAGCAGACGCTCTTATCCAGAGCGACTTAAAGTAGTGAATGCATACATTTCATTAAAAAAAATTCTCCGTACTGGTCCCCCGTAGTTAAATGACTAGCTAGTCTACTACTCTCCAACACTGTCGATTTGTAACACAGGAGCAAAATGGCAGGTAATGTTATTTCCGATTGATTAGTCACACATTATTCATCAGTCTAAAGATCAAACAGCATATTTCAGGGGCATATTATTTTCTTTTGATAATGTTTTGACATTTGATGTCATGAAATGAAAGGTCTCTTCGTGATCAGTTTTTCATAGAACTGAATAATGGAAATTGGTCTCATTGTTTCTACTAATATGATACATTTTTATAGATGATTCTAATTCTGTATATACTGCTGTTTCTAAATGCTTCTAATTCTGTATATCTTGCCTTTATAGATGATTGTAATTCTGTATATCCTGCCTTTATAGATGATTGTAATTCTGTATATCCTGCTGTTTCTAAATGCTTCTAATTCTGTATATCCTGCCTTTATAGATGATTGTAATTCTGTATATCCTGCCTTTATAGATGATTGTAATTCTGTATATCCTGTCTTTATAGATGATTGTAATTCTGTATATCCTGCTGTTTCTAAATGCTTCTAATTCTGTATATCCTGTCTTTATAGATGATTGTAATTCTGTATATCCTGCTGTTTCTAAATGCTTCTAATTCTGTATATCCTGCCTTTATAGATGATTGTAATTCTGTATATCCTGCCTTTATAGATGATTGTAATTCTGTATATCCTGCTGTTTCTAAATGCTTCTAATTCTGCATATCCTGCTTTTCTAGTGATGAGCCACCTACTTCAGGCTAAATTAGGTATTCTGTAGCATGGAGGAAGAGGAAGTACCCCGAGCGCCATTCTGTTTGTGCCATCATGCCAACTCCATGTCACTCATTGTCATATTTGACTTGACAGTGACAACAATGGTGTTGGCATGATGGCACAAATAGATCTGGGACCAGGCTGTGGTGGAAGCTCTCTGAACAGCAGTGAGTTACCCCCTCTCCTATAGCATTCTACACTGTGTGGTACAATCCAATAACAGTCCAATGAGACTCCCCCTCTCCTTTAGTGTTCTACACTGTGTGGTACAATCCAATAACAGTCCAATGAGACTCCCCCTCTCCTTTAGTGTTCTACACTGTGTGGTACAATCCAATAACAGTCCAATGAGATACCCCCTCTCCTTTAGTGTTCTACACTGTGTGGTACAATCCAATAACAGTCCAATGAGACTCCCCCTCTCCTTTAGTGTTCTACACTGTGTGGTACAATCCAATAACAGTCCAATGAGACTCCCCCTCTCCTTTAGCGTTCTACACTGTGTGGTACAATCCAATAACAGTCCAATGAGACTCCCCCTCTCCTTTAGTGTTCTACACTGTGTGGTACAATCCAATAACGGTCCAATGAGATACCCCCTCTCTTTTAGTGTTCTACACTGTGTGGTACAATCCAATAACGGTCCAATGAGACTCCCCCTCTCCTTTAGTGTTCTACACTGTGTGGTACAATCCAATAACGGTCAAATGAGACTCCCCCTCTTCTTTAGTGTTCTACACTGTGTGGTACAATCCAATAACAGTCCAATGAGACTCCCCCTCTCCTTTAGTGTTCTACACTGTGTGGTACAATCCAATAACAGTCCAATGATACTCCCCCTCTTCTTTAGTGTTCTACACTGTGTGGTACAATCCAATAACGGTCCAATGATACTCCCCCTCTCCTTTAGTGTTCTACACTGTGTGGTACAATCCAATAACGGTCCAATGAGACTCCCCCTCTCCTTTAGTGTTCTACACTGTGTGGTACAATCCAATAACGGTCCAATGAGACTCCCCCTCTCCTTTAGTGTTCTACACTGTGTGGTACAATCCAATAACGGTCCAATGAGACTCCCCCTCTCCTTTAGTGTTCTACACTGTGTGGTACAATCCAATAACGGTCCAATGAGATACCCCCTCTCTTTTAGTGTTCTACACTGTGTGGTACAATCCAATAACGGTCCAATGAGACTCCCCCTCTCCTTTAGTGTTCTACACTGTGTGGTACAATCCAATAACGGTCCAATGAGACTCCCCCTCTTCTTTAGTGTTCTACACTGTGTGGTACAATCCAATAACAGTCCAATGAGACTCCCCCTCTCCTTTAGTGTTCTACACTGTGTGGTACAATCCAATAACAGTCCAATGATACTCCCCCTCTCCTTTAGTGTTCTACACTGTGTGGTACAATCCAATAACAGTCCAATGAGACTCCCCCTCTCCTTTAGTGTTCTACACTGTGTGGTACAATCCAATAACAGTCCAATGAGACTCCCCCTCTCCTTTAGTGTTCTACACTGTGTGGTACAATCCAATAACAGTCCAATGAGACTCCCCCTCTCCTTTAGTGTTCTACACTGTGTGGTACAATCCAATAACAGTCCAATGAGACTCCGCCTCTCCCACCCACATGAACAAGACAAGACATAGTGACAGAGGGAAGTGGACACAGGCAGACACTGTAGAGAGAGACAGTCACAGTGATGTGGTCAAACACTGTAGAGAGAGACAGTCACAGTGATGTGGTCAAACACTGTGGAGAGAGACAGTCACAGTGATGTGGTCAAACACTGTGGAGAGAGACAGAGAGAGTCACAGTGATGTGGTCAAACTCTGTGGAGAGAGACAGTCACAGTGATGTGGTCAAACACTGTGGAGAGAGACAGTCACAGTGATGTGGTCAAACTCTGTGGAGAGAGACAGTCACAGTGATGTGGTCAAACTCTGTGGAGAGAGACAGTCACAGTGATGTGGTCAAACTCTGTGGAGAGAGACAGAGAGAGTCACAGTGATGTGGTCAAACTCTGTGGAGAGAGACAGTCACAGTGATGTGGTCAAACACTGTGGAGAGAGACAGTCACAGTGATGTGGTCAAACACTGTGGAGAGAGACAGTCACAGTGATGTGGTCAAACACTGTGGAGAGAGACAGAGAGAGTCACAGTGATGTGGTCAAACTCTGTGGAGAGAGACAGTCACAGTGATGTGGTCAAACACTGTGGAGAGAGACAGTCACAGTGATGTGGTCAAACTCTGTGGAGAGAGACAGTCACAGTGATGTGGTCAAACTCTGTGGAGAGAGACAGTCACAGTGATGTGGTCAAACGGCAGGTACCCTAGTGGTTAGAGTGTTGGACTAGTAACAAAAAGGTTGCAAGATCAAATCCCAGAGCTGACAAGGTTCAAATCTGTTGTTCTGCCCCTGAACAAGGCAGTTAACCCACTGTTCCTAGGCTGTCATTGAAAATAAGAATTTGTTCTTAACTGACTTGTCTAGATAAATAAAAACAATTTAAAAAACACAGTGGAGAGAGAGAGACAGTCACAGTGATGTGGTCAAACACTGTGCAGAGAGACAGTCACAGTGATGCGATCTCTCTCTTTCTCTCTCTCCTCTCCTTTGATTCAGTCTGTTTACTCTGACCTACTGACCACTGGGTTTTGACCAGAACAGATTGAGGAAATGAAGGTGGAGGTAGAGAAAAGATAGAAAGCTGGAGATCGATGAGGGAGATATGAATCTGGAATGAAAAACCCTGAAGGGCTTTTGTCTCTCTGTCCTAAGCCAGAAATGGACTTACACAACAGATTCAATAGAGGCCTTGAGACAGACTGGCCAGACACAATCACACACAGCCTGTAATCAACGTGTTCAAATGAACCCGCCTCCTCTTTCCCCATATAACTCAATGTTCTAACTGAGCTTCAAGGCCTGTCTGATCAGCTAGTTTGCCCGTCTCCTTCTGTTAATGCAGTTTGTGTGGCAGGGGTTAATGATGTGTAATGAAACTGTATGGGATAGAGATCCCCTCACTGTCCTCACAGCTTTGGGTCTGGTGAGGGAGAACCAAGGTCAGCTCATTACCTTAGCTTCACCCATATACTTTCTGAGTAAAGAGACATCTACCCTCCACCCATGTCGTTTCAGACAGTATAGAGAGACATCTACCCTCCACCCATGTAGTTTCAGACAGTATAGAGAGACATCTACCCTCCACCCATGCAGTTTCAGACAGTATAGAGACATCTACCCTACATCCATGTAGTTTCAGACAGAATAGAGACATCTACCCTCCACCCATGTAGTTTCAGACAGTATAGAGACATCTACCCTACACCCATGTAGTTTCAGACAGTATAGAGACATCTACCCTACACCCATGTAGTTTCAGACAGAATAGAGACATCTACCCTCCACCCATGTAGTTTCAGACAGTATAGAGACATCTACCCTCCACCCATGTAGTTTCAGACAGTATAGAGACATCTACCCTATACCCATGTAGTTTCAGACAGTATAGAGACATCTACCCTCCACCCATGTAGTTTCAGACATTATAGAGACATCTACCCTACACCCATGTAGTTTCAGACAGTATAGAGACATCTACCCTCCACCCATGTAGTTTCAGACAT
This sequence comes from Salmo trutta, assembly GCF_901001165.1. NCBI lineage: Eukaryota > Metazoa > Chordata > Actinopteri > Salmoniformes > Salmonidae > Salmo > Salmo trutta. The sequence goes on from NW_021823216.1 coordinate 2,809,502, forward strand.
TATAGAGACATCTACCCTACACCTATGTAGTTTCAGACAGTATAGAGACATCTACTCTCCACCCATGTAGTTTCAGACGGTATAGAGAGACATCTACCCTACACCCATGTAGTTTCAGACAGTATAGAGACATCTACCCTCCACCCATGTAGTTTCAGACAGTATAGAGACAGCTACCCTCCACCCATGTAGTTTCAGACATTATAGAGACATCTACCCTCCACCCATGTAGTTTCAGACAGTATAGAGACATCTACCCTACACCCATGTAGTTTCAGACATTATAGAGACATCTACCCTCCACCCACGTAGTTTCAGACAGTATAGAGACATCTACCCTACACCCATGTAGTTTCAGACATTATAGAGACATCTCCCCTACACCCATGTAGTTTCAGACATTATAGAGACATCTCCCCTACACCCATGTAGTTTCAGACAGTATAGAGACATCTACCCTACACCCATGTAGTTTCAGACATTATAGAGACATCTATCCTACACCCATGTAGTTTCAGACATTATAGAGACATCTACCCTACACCCATGTAGTTTCAGACATTATAGAGACATCTACCCTACACCCGTGTAGTTTCAGACAGCATAGAGACATCTACCCTACACCCATGTAGTTTCAGACAGTATAGAGACATCTACCCTACACCCATGTAGTTTCAGACAGTGTAGAGAGACATCTACCCTACACCCATGTAGTTTCAGACATTATAGAGACATCTACCCTACACCCATGTAGTTTCAGACATTATAGAGACATCTACCCTACACCCATGTAGTTTCAGACAGTATAGAGACAGCTACCCTACACCCATGTAGTTTCAGACAGTATAGAGACATCTACCCTCCACCCATGTAGTTTCAGACAGTGTAGAGACAGCTACCCTACACCCATGTAGTTTCAGACAGTATAGAGATATCTACCCTACACCCATGTAGTTTCAGACAGTATAGAGACATCTACCCTCCAACCCTTGTAGTTTCAGACATTATAGAGACATCTACCCTCCACCCATGTAGTTTCAGACAGTGTAGAGACAGCTACCCTACACCCATGTAGTTTCAGACAGTATAGAGACATCTACCCTCCACCCATGTAGTTTCAGACAGTATAGAGACATCTACCCTACACCTATGTAGTTTCAGACAGTATAGAGACATCTACCCTCCACCCATGTAGTTTCAGACGGTATAGAGAGACATCTACCCTAAACCCATGTAGTTTCAGACAGTATAGAGACATCTACCCTACACCCATGTAGTTTCAGACATTATAGAGACATCTCCCCTACACCCATGTAGTTTCAGACATTATAGAGACATCTCCCCTACACCCATGTAGTTTCAGACAGTATAGAGACATCTACCCTACACCCATGTAGTTTCAGACATTATAGAGACATCTACCCTACACCCATGTAGTTTCAGACATTATAGAGACATCTACCCTACACCCATGTAGTTTCAGACATTATAGAGACATCTACCCTGCACCCGTGTAGTTTCAGACAGAATAGAGACATCTACCCTACACCCGTGTAGTTTCAGACAGTATAGAGACATCTACCCTACACCCATGTAGTTTCAGACATTATAGAGACATCTCCCCTCCACCCATGTAGTTTCAGACATTATAGAGAGACATCTACCCTACACCCATTTAGTTTCAGACAGTATAGAGACATCTACCCTCCACCCATGTAGTTTCAGACCGTATAGAGACATCTACCCTCCACCCATGTAGTTTCAGACAGTATAGAGCAGTTGTCACCAACCGGTCAATTGCGATTAACTGGTCCTTCTTCAAGGTGTTACTAGTCGATCACCAAGTGGGTGCACTTGATTCAGCAGCCCTAGTGTTCCCATTTTGAACCATGTCATGTGTCTGAAGGTAGAACTCTGCCTACCCGGCAGACGCAGACAACATATCAAGTGCACCTATAGGCCTACCGCTGGCCAATCAGATAGCTCAGATCACTGTGTTAGATCAGTTTCCTCCAGCCATAGACTGTAAAAAGAAACCTCCAACACACAGCAAAGTTGATGTGAGATTTCAAATCGTTTAAAAACATGACTAGAGAGAGACTCAACGAACACATCTGCTGTTTTTATGAGTACATTCCTGTTTAAGTTGTTATTCAGCCAAGTCAACAGTTTATTCAACATTTTTTAAACCATAATGTAACGCCCTGGCCATAGAGAGGGGTTTTTGTTCTTTATTTTGGTTAGGCCAGGGTGTTACATTGGGTGGGCGTTCTATGTTCCTTTTTCTATGTTTTTGTATTTCTTTGTTTTGGGCCGTGTGTGTGTGGCTCCCAATCAGGCACAGCTGAAGCTCGTTGCTGCTGATTGGGAGTCACACATAAGGAGCATGTTTTTCCTTTGGGTTTGTGGGTAATTGTTTCTGTCAGTGTTTTGTACCAGACAGGACTGTTTGCTGTCGGTTTACTCGTTTCTTGTTTTGTATAGTGTTCATGTTGTTTATATTAAATTCTGATAATGAACACTAACTCCGCTGCACCTTGGTCCACTTCTTCAGACGACAGCCGTTACACATAAAATGCACATTCTCCCTACTTCCACTTACGAGACAAACCAGCACTGCAGCTGCATTGAATGAGTATAGCAAAATGTTCTGATAAGATTCCCTTGTTATTACTAGTGTCTCGTGTCTTTTTCAGTTGTTGACTTGGACTGAAATAAGTTCCGGTACTCATTTTGGGTGCCTGTACTGATTATATTTAGGTGCAGGAACTCCTCAATACTTGATGTGTAATATTCTGTAAGAGGAACAGGAACTCCTCAATACTGATGTGTAATATTCTGTATGAGGAACAGGAACTCCAGCAGTAGAACATTTTGAGGCGTCGGTACTCAGCCACGGTGAGCTCCTGCCCAATTCAAGCACTGGTCTTTTTTAATTCATTTCAAACAATATAGAACTTCCTCTGGTCATAGGAGTAACCACATGAATTGGTTCATGAGGCAGAAATAATGCAGTGTTACATCAGCTTCGCCATCAGCTGGAAGACTATGTCCCCTTTTCTCAGCGGAGGGAGGGAGAGGGGAGGGACGGTGAGTCGGGTGAGAGGCAGCCTCACCGCTGCTCCCTCCCTCCTCTCAGACTGACCATCAGCTGGAAGACTATGTCCCCTTTTCTCAGCGGAGGGAGGGAGAGGGGAGGGACGGTGAGTCGGGTGAGAGGCAGCCTCACCGCTGCTCCCTCCCTCCTCTCAGACTGACCATCAGCTGGAAGACTATGTCCCCTTTTCTCAGCGGACGGAGGGAGAGGGGAGGGACGGTGAGTCGGATGAGAGGCAGCCTCACCGCTGCTCCCTCCCTCCCCTCAGACTGTCCATCAGATGGAAGACTGTGTCCCCTTTTCTCAGCGGAGGGAGGGAGAGGGGAGGGACGGTGAGTCGGGTGAGGGACAGCCTCACCGCTGCTCCCTCCCTCCCCTCAGACTGACCATCAGATGGAAGACTATGTCCCCTTTTCTCAGCGGAGGGAGGGAGAGGGTAGGGACGGTGAGTCGGGTGAGAGGGGAGTCTCACCGCTGCTCCCTCCCTCCTCTCAGACTGGCCATCAGATGCAGGCCATCAGTCCAGTAAAATAAAAAAATTAATTATGCTCACTCAACTGTGCCTCACAAGTAATACAACAAATTATCTATTACCAGTGTGAACATATACCTACAATTAAACATTTATATAATTTAAAAATGGCCTGAGAAGAACAGCATTGGCAGGGCAATTGAAGCGTAGCCAATATGCAGTGATAATGTATTGGGCCTATAGCCTACTACACAAACCTCATTGCTACAGAACTGTTTGTAGTTGGTTAGTGTTGCATTAAAGTCGTGTTTAAAAACAGATCTGAGCGGTAGATCTTAGCTTGCATTTTGACTCAGAAAGTGAACTTGATCTTTACAAGCATTTCGCTACACTCGCAATAACATATGCTAAATACGTGTACGTGACCAATAAAATGTGATTTGATTTGACTCAGAAAAGGTTGGAGGCCCCTGCTAAAGAGAGACATCTTGTCCCATGATGCTCCAGTTGCTGGTTCTGCCCTCTGCTTGTCCTAACGCAGCATGTGAAGCAGGGTTCTGATGAGCTACAACCTAAGGTCAGTCAATCACCTAAGCTTCACCTCCGTAGCTTCAGCCCAGACTTTCTGACGGTGTTGAGAGACATTGATCGTTTCTGCCTCACAGAAACACCTGCAGACATGGGAATCTGGTTCCACACGTAGTGGTGCACATTACAACACTAAATAATACACACTACTAATACTCTGCTTCCCTCCATACACACTACAGTTACAGGGGACAGGGGCGTCTAACTGACACAACAAAGAAGACCAGTTGAGACCTACATCAAATGTTTTGGACAATAAACTGATCCTTAAGATGGTCAGATAAATGAAAAAATGGTTGTCTCTAGTAAGTAACTTTCGAAACACACTCAGACACAGACAGACACAAAACAGCAATCTATCGGTGCCTGTAAGGCCCACTACTGGGATGTCCTGAGACAATCACTTTCTTGTCCATTCTGTGTGCACTGCAGTAACAACAGAGCATCCATCATTTTGCATCACAGATGAAGTGTGCTTGTCTAACGACTACCTTGTGTATATATTTATCTATCACACATGCATTTGTTATTTGTATTTCAATGTAATCTTTCTCCGTGCAGGTATTACTCTCTCAGGGTAACAGCAGAGATCTGGAGAACAGAACCCTCCTCGAATGAGAAGAAGAGTGATGTCAGGCAGAAGGCTATTTGAAGTAATGACAGCAGCTCCATCTCTTTTATTTGACCATTATTCTACCAGATAAGTTGACTGAAAACACATTCTCAGCAACAACCTGGGGAATAGTTTCAGGGGAGAGGAGGGGGATGAATGAGCCAATTGTAAGCTGGGGATGATTAGGTGGCCAGATTGGGAATTTAGCCAGGACACCAGGGTTAACACCACTACTCTTACAATAAGAGCAATGGGATCTTTAATGACCTCAGAGAGTCAGGACACCTGTTTAACATCCCATCTGAAAGACGGCACCCTACACAGGGCAATGTCCCCAATCACTGCCCTGGGGTATTGGGATATTTTTTTTAGACCAGAGGAAAGAGTGCCTCCTACTGGCCCTCCAACACCACTTCCAGCAGCATCTGGTCTCTCATCCAGGGACTGACCAGGACCAACCGCGCTTAGCTTCAGAAGCAAGCCAGCAGTGGGATGCAGGGTGGTATGCTGCTGGCTGCTGGCATCTCTAGTGTGATGTCAGACAGAATTCTCTATGAAGTAACGACAGCAGCTCTAGTGTGATGTCAGACAGAAGTCTCTTTGAAGTAACGACAGCAGCTCCATCTCTAGTGTGATGTCAGACAGAGCCCAGACTTGAACCCGATTGAAAATAGCTGTACAGCGACGCTCCCCATCCAACCTAACAGAGCTTGAGAGGATCTGCAGAGAAGAATGGGAGAAACTCCCCAAATAAAGGATTATCAAGCTTGTGAAATCATACCCAAGAAGACGCAAGGCTGTAATCACTGCCAAAGGTGCTTCAACAAAGTACTAACTAAAGGGTCTGAATACTTATGCAAATATGATATTTAAGTTTTTACTTTTTAATACATTTGCTAAAATCGATAACCTGTTTTTGCTTTGTCATTATGGAGTATTGTGTGTAGATTGATGAAAAAAACTCAACTATTTTAATCCATTTCAGAATAAGGCTGTAATGTAACAAAATGTGGAAAAAGTCAAGGGGTCTGAATACTTTCCTGAATGCACTGTATAACTCCAGGAGCCTTCTTCTCTTGTTGATAGGAGGGCCAATCTCAAGGAAAATAACTCTGCTGAGGATCTCTAGGAAAATAACTCTGCTGAGGATCTCTAGGAAAATAAATCTGCTGAGGATCTCTAGGAAAATAACTCTGCTGAGGATCTCCAGGAAAATAACTCTGCTGAGGATCTCTAGGAAAATAACTCTGCTGAGGATCTCTAGGAAAATAACTCTGCTGAGGATCTCCAGGAAAATAACTCTGCTGTGGATCTCTAGGAAAATAACTCTGCTGAGGATCTCTAGGAAAATAACTCTGCTGAGGATCTCCAGGAAAATAACTCTGCTGTGGATCTCTAGGAAAATAACTCTGCTGAGGATCTCCAGGAAAATAACTCTGCTGAGGATCTCCAGGAAAATAAATCTGCTGAGGATCTCCAGGAAAATAAATCTGCTGAGGATCTCCAGGAAAATAACTCTGCTGAGGATCTCTAGGAAAATAACTCTGCTGAGGATCTCTAGGAAAATAACTTTGCTGAGGATCTCCAGGAAAATAACTCTGCTGAGGATCTCTAGGAAAATAACTTTGCTGAGGATCTCCAGGAAAATAAATCTGCTGAGGATCTCCAGGAAAATAACTTTGCTGAGGATCTCCAGGAAAATAACTCTGCTGTGGAATTTCAGATGTTGGGGTTATTATGATTTTCAGACGGGATGCTTTTGTAAGTGTTTCGTCTTGAAGAATGAGTCGACTTTAAACTGCATCATGTCTCCTGCATTAAAGGGGAATAGAAACACTTCTGGAAGTATATCTAAACAGTTACATTTAGCTGTCGTTCTAAATCCTAGCGTTTTCCCTTGATCCCCTTTGTATCTAAATACAGCTGCTTGTGACAGCTTGTTGCTATTCTGTTTTTAATTATTTTAGTATTTCCCTTGTCTAAAATAAAGAAGACAAGAATTTAAAGTAAACACATTCAGTTTTATAGCCTTTCGTCTCTATATTTCAATGCTAGAAAAAAGCTATTTCCTCCAAGAAAAGAGCTGTTTCATGCTGTGAGGTAAATAACCTTCCCACCCTGGGGCGGTATGTGTCTCTGCTTTATCCTGATGTAATTAGAAAAACAGAGACACAAAGCAGTGGCACCAAATAAACCATGTCGTCTTGTTACAGGTGACAGACCGTTAGACGGTTTGCTCCCCGTGTCCCACAAATAGGAATACGACTTCATACTTTATTCTTGTTATACCTTCATCTCTTTCATTACCTCAGAAAACACTTAGCTAATTATGCAATGTGCTAATTATGAGGAGATGTGGAAACTACGTTTACTGAAACAACATGTGACAAAGGGCTGTGCCGATACAATTATTTCTGATTTGTTTCTCTATTATCCATAATATATTGTTCACCTGTTCCTCTGTCCACCGGGGGTCAGTACAGTAATTCACCTGTTCCTGTGTCCTCCGGGGGTCAGTACAGTAATTCACCTGTTCCCGTATCCTCCGGGGGTCAGTACAGTAATTCACCTGTTCCCGTATCCTCCGGGGGTCAGTACAGTAATTCACCTGTTCCTGTGTCCTCTGGGGGTCAGTACAGTAATTCACCTGTTCCTCTGTCCTCCGGGGGTCAGTACAGTAATTCACCTGTTCCTCTGTCCTCCGGGGGTCAGTACAGTAATTCACCTGTTCCTCTGTCCACCGGGGGTCAGTACAGTAATTCACCTGTTCCTCTGTCCTCCGGGGGTCAGTACAGTAATTCACCTGTTCCTCTGTCCTCCGGGGGTCAGTACAGTAATTCACCTGTACCTCTGTCCTCCAGGGGTTAGTACAGTAATTCACCTGTTCCTCTGTCCTCCGGGGGTCAGTACAGTAATTCACCTGTTCCTCTGTCCTCCGGGGGTCAGTACAGTAATTCACCTGTTCCTCTGTCCTCCGGGGGTCAGTACAGTAATTCACCTGTTCCTCTGTCCTCTGGGGGTCAGTACAGTATTTAATTTGTCCTCTTCCTACAGTAAAACACAATCCCTAATTTTTCACTTCCTCAATCTCTCTCCTAATCCAGAGTCACTCTGCTTTCTGCTCACTTCTCAATCATCACCACATCAGAATCATTTGTGCGCCTCTTAACTGTACCGAGCACTAGGCTGAGTCTGAAGTGTATAATGTAGTGCACTAGGCTGAGTCTGAAGTGGATAATGTAGTACACTAGGCTGAGTCTGAAGTGGGTAATGTAGTGCACTAGGCTGAGTCTGAAGTGTATAATGTAGTGCACTAGGCTGAGTCTGAAGTGGGTAATGTAGTGCACTAGGCTGAGTCTGAAGTGGGTAATGTAGTACACTGGGCTGAGTCTGAAGTGGATAATGTAGTACACTAGGCTGAGTCTGAAGTGGATAATGTAGTACACTGGGCTGAGTCTGAAGTGGATAATGTAGTACACTAGGCTGAGTCTGAAGTGGGTAATGTAGTGCACTAGGCTGAGTCTGAAGTGGATAATGTAGTACACTAGGCTGAGTCTGAAGTGGATAAAGTAGTGCACTAGGCTGAGTCTGAAGTGGATAATGTAGTACACTAGGCTGAGTCTGAAGTAGATAAAGTAGTACACTAGGCTGAGTCTGAAGTAGATAAAGTAGTACACTAGGCTGAGTCTGAAGTAGATAAAGTAGTGCACTAGGCTGAGTCTGAAGTGGGTAATATAGTGCACTTGGCTGAGTCTGAAGTGGATAAAGTAGTACACTAGGCTGAGTCTGAAGTGGATAATGTAGTATACTAGGCTGAGTCTGAAGTGTATAAAGTAGTACACTAGGCTGAGTCTGAAGTGACTGAAGTAGTGCACTAGATAGAGAATAGGGTACCATTTCAGACAGACACAGTATATCATGGCCTGTGGTGGGAAGGAAGGAAAACTACCTATCGCTCTGACTTCTGACCTCTGACATTAGAGAGACTGAGAACAGGGAATTGGAACTGTAGGGAACCGTGTCCACAGGAAGATAAGCAGGTCGATTTCCTCTCAGCGACATATGGAGACAGAGACTAGATGTGTCCCAAATGACACCACAGCCAGAAAAGGACTGGCCACCCCTCAGAGCCTGGTTCCTCTCTAGGTTTCTAATCTCCACCTGGTACAGCCAGAAGAGGATGGCCACCCCTCAGAGCCTGGTTCCTCTCTAGGTTTATAATCTCTACCTGGTACAGCCAGAAGAGGACAGGCCTCCCCTTAGAGCCTGGTTGCTCTCTAGGTTTATAATCTCTACCTGGTACAGCCAGAAGAGGACAGGCCAACCCTCAGAGCCTGGTTCTTCTCTCTAGGTTTCTAATCTCCACCTGGTACAGCCAGAAGAGGACAGGCCACCCCTCAGAGCCTGGTTCCTCTCTAGGTTTCTAATCTCTACCTGGTACAGCCAGAAGAGGACAGGCCACCCCTCAGAGCCTGGTTCCTCTCTAGGTTTCTAATCTCTACCTGGTACAGCCAGAAGAGGACAGGCCACCCCTCAGAGCCTGGTTCCTCTCTAGGTTTCTAATCTCTACCTGGTACGCCAGAAGAGGACAGGCCACCCCTCAGAGCCTGGTTCCTCTCTAGGTTTCTAATATCTACCTGGTACAGCCAGAAGAGGACAGGCCACCCCTCAGAGCCTGGTTCCTCTCTAGGTTTCTTCCTAGGTTCCTGCCTTTCTATGGATTTTTTCCTAGACACCGTGCTTCTACATCTGCTTGCTGTTTTCGGCTGGGCTTCTGTATAGCCCTTTGTGACATCTGCTGATGTAAAAGGGGCTTTATAAATACATTTTATTGATTGATTTCCCTATATAGTGCACTAGTTTTGACTATGGGCCCTGTTGTTGCTTAGACAGACAGATATAAATGACAACTGAGAAACATATGGAGCTACAGTCTCTCTCAACCGTAGGTTATATTCCACCGGGAAAACATGTTCAATCAACATTGCATTTTGGTTGATTGAGATGTCAACAAACTTAAATTGAAATTTATATAAATCAACCTCATCGTTGATTTGGTTAAAATGAGACCAAAAAATCTTCCAAATCTTCCGTTTATATAAGCCTGTTTCAGAGAACATTGAGTCCGTATCCAATATCTCCAGAACTAATACTGAAGTGGAACACATTGAGCCACAGACTATAAATGGAAATGGTTCTGGTCACACCTTTAATCTGCTATGGTCCCAAATGGCACCCTATTCCCTACATAGCGCACTACTTTTGACCAGAGCCCTATATAGGGAATAGGGTGCCATTTGGGACGGAGCCATTGCTCTTAAAAAGCGTCCTTACTGAACTCATTATGACCTGCAGTGTGGCTGGGATTTTCTGCCCACACATAAACATTATAAAAGAGGCAGAAATTGCCAAAAAAAATGAGAGTGTACGATAGTGTTAACAACACTATGCCATTTCTCTCCTTTGTCGGCTATATAATCCTACCCAGTTTACAACGTCTTGAAAACTACCTTTCTAAGTTCCACTCTCCTCTCCTTCCTCGCTATCGACGGCTTAGAAAATGCTGCGTCTTAGACATACTTTTCACAAACACTATTTGTGTGCCTGCCGAGCGACACACCAACACTCTTTTTTTTGTTTTGAAGTCAAAAGAACAGAATTCTTCTCTTTAAAACGTCTGTCTGGACAAACAAACTGCAGCATATCTTTGTGTAATGCGTAGAAGACAGAGAGATAAACTGCAGCATATCTTTGTGTAATGTGTAGAAGACAGAGAGACAAACTGCAGCATGTCTTTGTGTAATGTGTAGAAGACAGAGAGACAAACTGCAGCATGTCTTTGTGTAATGTGTAGAAGACAGAGAGACAAACTGCAGCATATCTTTGTGTAATGCGTAAGGGCGGCAGGTACTCTAATGTTTAGAGTGTTGGACCAGGAACCGAAAGGTTGCTCGATCAAATCCCCGAGCTGACAAGGTAAAAATCTGTAGTTCTGCCCCTGAACAAGGCAGTTAACCCACTGTTCCCCGGTAAGCTGTCATTGAAAATAAGAATTTGTTCTTAACTGACTGGCCTAGTTAAATAAAGGTTAAATTAGAAAGACGTTCAGACACCTAATAGGCTGTTGTATCCATCTCTCCATGTAGAAAACTAGTCTGTTCAGATCAGAGAATCATCCCTCCATGTAGGAAACTAGTCTGTTCAGATCAGAGAATCATCCCTCCATGTAGGAAACTAGTCTGTTCAGATCAGAGAATCATCCCTCCATGTAGGAAACTAGTCTGTTCAGATCAGAGAATCATCCCTCCATGTAGGAAACTAGTCTGTTCAGATCAGAGAATCATCCCTCCATGTAGGAAACTAGTCTGTTCAGATCAGAGAATCATCCCTCCATGTAGGAAACTAGTCTGTTCAGATCAGAGAATCATCCCTCCATGTAGGAAACTAGTCTGTTCAGATCAGAGAATCATCCCTCCATGTAGGAAACTAGTCTGTTCAGATCAGAGAATCATCCCTCCATGTAGGAAACTAGTCTGTTCAGATCAGAGAAGCGTCCCACAGTCATCACATCACAGAGAACCTGTGGTCCAATAGATACTTTAACATATTAGTCCAGTGGGCCTTTTATCTAATGCCCCTGTTCAAGTAATGCTTGAGGTCATGGTTTTAGGAAGGATGACCGTTGTGCTGTTCATGGCCGGTGGGAGATGTCGTTCATGGCCGGTGGGAGATGTCGTTCATGGCCGGTGGGAGATGTCGTTCATGGCCGGTGGGAGATGTCGTTCATGGCCGGTGGGAGATGTCGTTCATGGCCGGTGGGAGATGCCGTTCATGGCCGGTGGGAGATGCCGTTCATGGCCGGTGGGAGATGCCGTTCATGGCCGGTGGGAGATGTCGTTCATGGCCGGTGGGAGATGTCGTTCATGGCCGGTGGGAGATGCCGTTCATGGCCGGTGGGAGATGTCGTTCATGGCCGGTGGGAGATGTCGTTCATGGCCGGTGGGAGATGCCGTTCATGGCCGGTGAAGGATACCGTTCATGGCCGGTGGGAGATGCCGTTCACGGCCGGTGGGAGATGTCGTTCATGGCCGGTGGGAGATGTCGTTCATGGCCGGTGGGAGATGCCGTTCATGGCCGGTGGGAGATGTCGTTCATGGCCGGTGGGAGATGTCGTTCATGGCCGGTGGGAGATGTCGTTCATGGCCGGTGAAGGATGTCGTTCATGGCCGGTGGGAGATGTCGTTCATGGCCGGTGGGAGATGTCGTTCATGGCCGGTGGGAGATGCCGTTCATGGCCGGTGGGAGATGTCGTTCATGGCCGGTGGGAGATGTCGTTCATGGCCGGTGGGAGATGCCGTTCATGGCCGGTGGGAGATGCCGTTCATGGCCGGTGGGAGATGTCGTTCATGGCCGGTGGGAGATGCCGTTCATGGCCGGTGGGAGATGCCGTTCATGGCCGGTGGGAGATGTCGTTCATGGCCGGTGGGAGATGTCGTTCATGGCCGGTGGGAGATGTCGTTCATGTAGGGTTCTTTACTTTACGTCGTTTGAACATTAACACAGGGTCAACTCAGTCACCTCATCTGTCAATCATATGATCTGCAGGCTGCTTTCAATTCTTTCCCAGATGTCCCATCACTTGTGTTGTGGTATGTAGGGTATATACAGTGGCAAGAAACGTATGTGAAACCGTTGGAAATATCTGGATTTCTGCATAAATTGGTCATAAAATGTTATCTGATCTTCATCTAGGTCACAACAATAGACAAACACAGTCTGCTTAAACTAATAACACACAAACAATTATACATTTTCATGTCTTTATTGAACACACCATGTAAACATTCACAGTGCAGGGTGGAACAAGTATGTGAACCCTTGGATTTAATAACTGGTTGACCCTCCTTTCTCAGAAATAACCTCAACCAAACGTTTTCTGTATTTGTGGATCAGACCTGCACAGCGGTCAGGAGGAATTTTGGACCATTCCTCTTTACTGAACTGTTTCAGTTCAGCAATATTCTTAGGATGTCTGGTGTGAACTGCTCTCGAGTCATGCCACAGCATTTTAAATCGGGTTGAGGTCAGGACTCTGACTGGGCCACTCCAGAAGGCGTGTTTTCTTCTGTTGAAACCATTCTGTTGTTGATTTACTTCTGTGTTTTGGGTCGTTGTCCTGTTGCATCATCCAACTTCTGTTGAACTTCAATTGGTGGAAAGATAGCCTTACATTCTCCTGCAAAATGTCTTGATAAACTTGGGAATTTATTTTTCTGCCGATGATAGCAAGCAGTCCAGGCCCTGAGGCAGCAAAGCAGCCCCAAACCATGATGCTCCCTCGACCATACTTTACAGTTGGGATGAGGTTTTAATGTTGGTGTGCTGTGCCTTTTTTTCTCCACACATAGTGTTGTGTGTTCCTTCCAAACAACTCAACTGTCGTTTATTTAGAATATTTTGCCAGTAGCGCTGTGGAACATCCAGGTGATTTTTTGCAAACTTCAGACGTGCAGCAAAGTTTTTTTTGGACAGCAGTGGCTTCTTCCGTGGTGTCCTCCCATGAACACCATTCTTGTTTAGTGTTTTACATATATCGTAGACTCATCAACTGTAACGCCCTGGCCATAGAGAGGGGTTTTTGTTCTTTATTTTTGGTTAGGCCAGGGTGTTACATTGAGTGGGCGTTCTATGTTCCTTTTTCTATGTTTTTGTATTTCTTTGTTTTGGGCCGAGTAGGGTTCCTAATCAGAGGCAGCTGTCTATCGTTGTCTCTTAGGCAGCCTGTTTTCCTTTGGGGTTTTGTGGGTAGTTGTTTCTGTTGTGTGGTTTGCACTGACAGAACTGTTGGCTTTTGTTTTCCCTGTTTGTTTTTTTGAAGTGTATCATTAAAAATCATTATGACCACTTACCACGCTGCATCTTGGTCCCCTCTTCCAGACGATCGTTACATCAACAGAGAAGTTAGCATGTTCCAGAGATTTCTGTAAGTCTTTAGCTGACACTCTAGGATTCTTCTTAACCTAATTGAGAATTCTGCGCTGTGCTCTTGCAGTCATCTTTGCAGGACGGTCACTCCTAGGGAGAGCAGCAACAGTGCTGAACTTTCTCCATTTATAGACAGTTTGTCTTTCCGTGGACTGATGCACATCAAGGCTTTTAGAGATACTTTTGTAACCCTTTCCAGCTTTATGCAAGTCAACAATTTTTAAGCTTATGTCTTCTGAGATCTCTTTTGTTCGAGGGATGGTTCACATCAGGCAATGCTTGTTGTGAATAACAAACTAAAATTTTGTGAGTTTTTTTATAGGGCAGGGCAGCTGTAACCAACATCTCCAATCTCGTCTCATTGATTGGACTCCAGGTTAAGTGACTTCTGACTCCAATTAGCTAATGGAGAAGTCATTAGCCTTGGGGTTCACATACTTTTTCCAACCTACACTGTGAATTTTTAAATGATGTATTTAATATAGACAAGACAAATACAATCATTTGTGAGTTATTAGTTTAAGCACACTGTATTTTTCTATTGTTGTGACTAAGATGAATATCAGATAAAGTTTTATGACTAATTTATGCAGAAATCCAGGTATTTCCAAAGGGTTCACACACTTTTCTTGCCACTGTACATTTCCATCACTATACAACCACAATCACGTTCTGACAGATTGGAAAATGTCTACTTGAGAAGGATCTATAGGTTTATATCATTTACATTTGAGTCATTTAGCAGACTTTCTTATCCACAGTCACTACAGTAGTGAATCATTTAGCAGACTCTTATCCACAGCCACTACAGAAGTGAGTCATTTAGCAGACTCTCTCATCCACAGTCACTACAGTAGTGAATCATTTAGCAGACTCTCTAATTCACAGCCACTACAGTAGTGAATCATTTAGCAGACTCTCTTATCCAGAGCCACTATAGTAGTGAGTCATTTAGCAGACTCTCTAATCCACAGCCACTACAGTCAGTGCATATAACTAAGGTAAGGTGGTCACCGAAGGGAAAGGCTTCCAAAGTGTCTATCTGTATTCTGTAACAGTAGACTCATCCTGGTGATGTAGGGAACTGTAGGTGTCTGCCAGAGGCCATGTGGAACAAGGCCAGAAGGATTAGGATCAGGAGTTAGACCTACAGTTGAAGTCGGAAGTTTACATACACTAGGTTGGAGTCATTAAAACTCCTTTTTCAACCACTCCACAAATGTCTTGTTAACAAACTATAGTTTTGTCGAGTCGGTTAGGACATCTACTTTGTGCATGACACAAGTAATTTTTCCAACAATTGTTTACAGACAGGTTATTTCACTTATAATTCACTGTATCACAATTCCAGTGGGTCAGAAGTTTACATACACTAAGTTGACTGTGCAATTAAACAGCTTGGAAAAGTCCAGAAAATGATGTCATGGCTTTAGAAGCTTTTGATGGGCAAATTGACATAATTTGAGTCAATTGGAGGTGTACCTGTGGATGTATTTCAAGGCCTACCTTCAAACTCAGTGCCTCTTTGCTTGACAACATGGGAAAATCAAAAGAAATCAGTCAAGACATCAGAAAAAAATGTCATCCTTGGGAGCAATTTCCAAACGCCTGAAGGTACCACATTCATCTGTACAAACAATAGTACACAAGTATAAACACCATGGGACCACGCAGTCATCATACCGCTCAGGAAGGAGACACGTTCTGTCTCCTAGAGATGAACGTACTTTGGTGCGAAAAGTGCAAATCAATCCCAGAGCCACAGCAAAGGACCTTGTGAAGATGCTGGAAGAAACAGGTACAAAAGTATCCATATCCACAGTAAAACAAGTCCTATACCTAACCTGAAACGCCGCTCAGCAAGGAAGAAGCCACTGCTCCAAAACCACTATAAAAAAGCCAGACTACATGGACATGGGGACAAAGATCGTACTTTTTGAAGAACTGTCCTCTGGTCTGATGAAACTGTTTGGCCATAATGACCATCATTATGTTTGGAGGAAAAGGGAGAGGCTTGCAAGCTGAAGAACACCATCTCAATGTGAAGCACGGGGGTGGCAGCATCATGTTGTGGGGGTGCTTGCTGCAGGAGGGACTGGTGTACTTCACAAAATAGATGGCATCATGAGGGAGAAAAATTATGTGGATATAATGAAGCAACATTTTTTACATTTACATTTTAGTCATTTAGCAGACGCTCTTATCCAGAGCGACTTACAGTAGTGAATGCATACATTTCATAAATTATTTTCTCCGTACTGGTTCCCCGTGGGTATCAAACCCACAATCCTGGCATTTCAAACTCCATGCTCTACCAACTGAGCCACAACATCTCAAGACATCAGTGAGGAAGTTAAAGCTTGGTCGCAAATGGGTCTTCCAAATGGACAATGACCCCAAGCATACTTCATAAAGTTGTGGCAAAATGGCTTAAGGACAACAAAGTCAAGGTATTGGAGTGGCCATCACAAAGCCCTGACCTCAATCCTATAGAATATTTGTGGGCAGAACTGAAAAAGCGTGTGCGAGCAAGGAGGCCTACAAACCTGACTCAGTTACGACAGCTCTGTCAGGAGGAATGGGCCAAAATTCGCCCATCTTATTGTGGGAAGCTTGTGGAAGGCTACCTGAAACGTTTGACCCAAGTTAAACAATTTAAAGGCAATATTATAAATACTAATTGAGTGTATGTAAACTTCTGACCCACTGGGAATGTGATGAAAGAAATAAAAGCTCAAATAAATCATTCTCTTGTAACGGTCATCGTATGTAATGGACCAAGGTTGAGGTTGAGTGCTCATTTCAACGTTTATTAGAACACTTACAAAACAAGAAAACGAACGAACAGTAATGCAGGCTACACACAGCTATGCAAAAACAACTTCCCACAAAACCCATTACAAAAAACACCCCTCTATATAGGACCTTCAATCAGAGGCAACGAAGAACAGCTGCCTCCAATTGAAGGTCAAACCAATAACCCTAAACATAGAACTAGAAAGACTAGACCAGAACATAGAAATATACTAACATAGAACATAACCAAAAAACCCTGGAACACTCTAAACAAACACCCCTCTACATAAACACATAGCCCAACAAACCCAGAAACACTCTAAACAAACACCCCTCTACATAAACACATAGCCCAACAAACCCAGAAAAACTCTAAACAAACACCCCTCTACATAAACACATAGCCCAACAAACCCAGAAACACTCTAAACAAATACCCCCTGCCACGTTCTGACCAAACTACAATAACAAATAAGCCCTTTACTGGTCAGGACGTGACATCTCTCCACTGATATTCTGACATTTCACATTCTTAAAATAAAGCGGTGATCCTAACTGACCTAAGGCAGGGAATTTTTACTAGGATTAAATGTCAGGAATTGTGAAAAACTGAGTTTAATTGTATTTGGCTAAGGTGTATGTAAACTTACGACTTCAACTGTATATTGGCAGCCAGACACTGAACAGACAGACAGGCAGGCAGGCAGACATAACCCTTCCTTCACAGCAGCTGAGGTCACCTCTCTTATTTCAATCCCCTATTTCCCCCTTTCCTTTCACGCTGATTTAGAGTCAAGCTTATCACATGGCCACACAGGGCTGTCGGGCTGAAGCCTGGAATGCATGTCAGTAACATTTCCCTTTTCCTATTCCTGAGCCGTGTGGCACATGTTGACAAAAAGACACTGTCGTATTTTACTGGAGATTGGACTGCTTACTGGATTTGTTAACATCAGGGTTGGGATCAATTCCACGTCCATTCCAGTCAATTCAGAAAGTAAACCGAATTCCAATACCAATTCCAAATGTTCCTCAACGAAAAGCATTGAAAATGATTGGAATTTCAGTGTATTTCCTGAATGGACTGGAATTAAAATGTTATTGACCCCAACACTGGTAAACATCATACACTGAATGGAGGTAGAACACACTACATTCAGACACCATGCAGACCAAACATTATCAGACAGAACTAAATGGAGGTAGAACACACTACATTCAGACACCATACAGACCGAACATTATCAGACAGAACTAAATGGAGGTAGATCACACTACATACAGACACCATACAGACCGAACATTATCAGACAGAACTAAATGGAGGTAGAACGCACTACATTCAGACACCATACAGACCAAACATTATCAGACAGAACTAAATGGAGGTAGAACGCACTACATTCAGACACCATACAGACCAAACATTATCAGACAGAACTAAATGGAGGTAGATCACACTACATTCAGACACCATACAGACCGAACATTATCAGACAGAACTAAATGGAGGTAGAACACACTACATTCAGACACCATACAGACCAGACCGAACATTATCAGACAGAACTAAATGGAGGTAGAACACACTACATTCAGACACCATGCAGACCAGACATTATCAGACAGAACTAAATGGAGGTAGAACACACTACATTCAGACACCATGCAGACCAGACATTATCAGACAGAACTAAATGGAGGTAGATCACACTACATTCAGACACCATACAGACCGAACATTGTCAGACAGAACTAAATGGAGGCAGATCACACTACATTCAGACACCATGCAGACCGAACATTGTCAGACAGAACTAAATGGAGGTAGATCACACTACATACAGACACCATACAGACCGAACATTATCAGACAGAACTAAATGGAGTTAGAACGCACTACATTCAGACACCATACAGACCAAACATTATCAGACAGAACTAAATGGAGGTAGAACACACTACATTCAGACACCATGCAGACCGAACATTGTCAGACAGAGCTTGTGATTGTTCATGTTGTTGTGGTTGTTGAGCTGCAATCACATTATGGAAATGTTGGAAGTGTGAAAAAAGAAAAATACTCTAAAGCAGCACGGTATACCTGTAATCTGTTCCAAAACATTGTTACATGCTTATTTGCATAATGGAGTTATAACTATTATAATTAGTATAATTATAATTATTTTATTTGTTATTGCTGTTTATAAAAAAAAACATTTTATAACGGTGCCCAAGTCTTAAATTGAGTTGCTTTGAATTCATAATAGCACCATAGAAATGGACAGACAGACAGCATGAAATGTTTGTCTCCTCTCCTATGTCCTTTAGCTGTCTCCTCTCCTATGTCCTGTAGCTGTCTCCTCTCCTATGTCCTGTAGCTGTCTCCTCTCCTATGTCCTGTAGCTGTCTCCTCTCCTATGTCCTGTAGCTTCTCCATTCCTATGTCCTGTAGCTGTCTCCTCTCCTATGTCCTGTAGCTGTCTCCTCTCCCTATGTCCTGTAGCTGTCTCCTCTCCTATGTCCTGTAGCTGTCTCCTCTCCTATGTCCTGTAGCTGTCTCCTCTCCTATGTCCTGTAGCTGTCTCCTCTCCTATGTCCTGTAGCTGTCTCCTCTCCTATGTCCTGTAGCTGTCTCCTCTCCTATGTCCTGTAGCTGTCTCCTCTCCTATGTCCTGTAGCTGTCTCCTCTCCTATGTCCTGTAGCTGTCTCCTCTCCTATGTCCTGTAGTTGACCTGTAGATGAACGTAGGTAAGAGGGAAGAGGTAAATGTAGCTGTCAACACACAAGCAGGAGACCAGGGAGTTGAGAGAACAGCCTCTCCTCTCCTCTCCTCTCCTCTCCTCTCCTCTCCTCTCCTCTCCTCTCCTTCCCTACCCTCCTCCCCTCCACACGCTCTCCTCCCCTCACCTCCCCTCCCCCTCCCCCTCCTTTCCTTTCCTTCCCCTCCGCCCTCCTATCCTCCCCCCTATCCTCCCCTCCCCCTCCATCCCTCCCCTCCCTCTCCTCTCCTCCCTTCCCCCTCCTCCCCTCCCCTCCCCCCTCCTCTCCTCTCAACATGCCAACTGAGCAACCCTGACTAAGTCCATTCTGTCTCCTCTCCTCCCCTCCCCCTCCTCCCCTCCCTCTCCTCTCCTCCCCTCCCCCTCCTCTCCTCCCCTCCCCCCCTCCTCTCCTCTCAACATGCCAACTGAGCAACCCTGACTAAGTCCATTCTGTCTCCTCTCCTCCAGTACTTCTCCAGGCAGTCAGACCCACTATGTGCTCTCTCTTCCAGAAGATTGGCCCAGAGCAGCTGCTACTTGTGTGTTCAGCCTTGTCTCTCTCATCCTCACGTGGCATGCACTGTTGCAACATAGTATAATATACAAGTCATGTATAAACCTCATCAGGTTCAGGCAGCTGGAATGACAGGTACTATAAGACATTTATAAACCTCATCAGATTCAGGCAGCTGGAATGACAGGTACTATAAGACATTTATAAACCTCATCAGGTTCAGGCAGCTGGAATGGCAGGTACTATAAGACATTTATAAACCTCATCAGGTTCAGGCAGCTGGAATGGCAGGTACTATAAGACATTTATAAACCTCATCAGGTTCAGGCAGCTGGAATGACAGGTACTATAAGACATTTATAAACCTCATCAGGTTCAGGCAGCTGGAATGACAGGTACTATAAGACGTTTATAAACCTCATCAGGTTCAGGCAGCTGGAATGACAGGTACTATAAGACATTTATAAACCTCATCAGGTTCAGGCAGCTGGAATGGCAGGTACTATAAGACGTTTATAAACCTCATCAGGTTCAGGCAGCTGGAATGACAGGTACTATAAGGCATTTATAAACCTCATCAGGTTCAGGCAGCTGGAGTGACAGGAACTATTTGCAAATATTTGGGATCATTTCGACGCTGGTCACACTAGGAATTCACCTGCTGGCCTATCAGAATGTAGTGTGTGTGTGGTAGAATGTAGCACACTGGAAACTCTGTTTTAAACATTCGTCAGTTGTCCTAGCTAATTGTTGTTTTTCTATTATACAACTACGTTTGTTTATGTATGCGTGGGTGAGTGTGTTTCAGCCTCAATTACTGCTGTTTTTCCCTCCAACTGCAACAGGTGACAAAATACAGATTGTTTTTCTAAACGTGTGTGGATGATTGCAATCAAACTAACTTGGCTCTAACATCTATTGTTGTTGCGCCTCAAACATTCATACAGTCCATGAACAATTCCTGTGTTAGTTAGGTCACGTGATTCTGGTAAGACCCAGAGAAGACGCTCCAGTTAAAGCTCTATCCTGCCTGGGTCATAACATCATATCTTATGCTGTCCAGTCTGCTGGAGCAGGAAGCTAACATCGTATGTACGTGGTCCATCATGTGGACATGTCCTGTACGACCTAGCAGTCTTCATTGGTCCATCATGTGGACATGGCCTGTAGGACCTAGCAGCCTTCATTGGTCCATCATGTGAACATGTCCTGTAGGACCTAGCAGCCTTCATTGGTCCATCATGTGGACATGGCCTGTAGGACCTAGCAGCCTTCATTGGTCCATCATGTGGACATGTCCTGTAGGACCTAGCAGCCTTCATTGGTCCATCATGTGGACATGGCCTGTAGGACCTAGCAGCCTTCATTGGTCCATCATGTGAACATGGCCTGTAGGACCTAGCAGTCTTCATTGGTCCATCATGTGGACATGGCCTGTAGGACCTAGCAGTCTTCATTGGTCCATCATGTGGACATGGCCTGTAGGACCTAGCAGTCTTCATTGGTCCATCATGTGGACATGGCCTGTAGGACCTAGCAGCCTTCATTGGTCCATCATGTGGACATGGCCTGTAGGACCAAGCAGTCTTCATTGGTCCATCATGTGAACATGTCCTGTAGGACCTAGCAGCCTTCATTGGTCCATCATGTGGACATGGCCTGTAGGACCTAGCAGTCTTCATTGGTCCATCATATACTGTAGATATGGCCTCAGGAAAAGTCCTACCTCTCCAGTCACTGCTGCCAAGCTCAGTCTCACGTGTCACTGACAGAATCAAGTCTGGCTCAACCGGCAAGAAGAGCAAATTAGAGCAGAGCAAATTCTTTGTCTCGGTGTCACCTCAGAGTGGAGACATGTTCTTCTCCTCATCCCCCTTCTCCCCATCCTCCTCCCCCTGCTCTTCCTCCACCTCCCTCTTCTCCTCCTCTTCATCCCCCTGTCTCCTCCTCCTCCCCTCCTCCTCCACCTCATTCTCCTCATCCAACTCCTCCTCCTCCCCCCCTCCTCCACCTCATTCTCCTCATCCAACTCCTCCTCCTCCCCCCCTCCTCCACCTCATTCTCCTCATCCAACTCCTCCTCCTCCCCCCCTCCTCCACCTCATTCTCCTCATCCAACTCCTCCTCCTCCCCCTCTCCTCCACCTCATTCTCCTCATCCAACTCCTCCTCCTACCCCCCTCCTCCACCTCATTCTCCTCATCCAACTCCTCCTCCTACCCCCCTCCTCCTCCCCCCCTCCTCCACCTCATTCTCCTCATCCAACTCCTCCTCCTCCCCTCCTCCTCTACCTCATTCTCCTCATCCAACTCCTCCTCCTCCCCTCCTCCTCCACCTCATTCTCCTCATCCAACTCCTCCTCCTCCCCCCCTCCTCCACCTCATTCTCCTCATCCAACTCCTCCTCCTCCCCCCCTCCTCCATCTCATTCTCCTCATCCAACTCCTCCTCCTCCCCTCCTCCTCCACCTCATTCTCCTCATCCAACTCCTCCTCCTCCCCCCCCCTCCACCTCATTCTCCTCATCCAACTCCTCCTCCTACCCCTCCTCCTCCACCTCATTCTCCTCATCCAACTCCTCCTCCTACCCCCCCTCCTCCACCTCATTCTCCTCATCCAACTCCTCCTCCTCCCCCTCTCCTCCTCATTTGACATCTGAAATGTCTTTATTCTTTTGGAACTTCTGTGAGTGTAATGTTTCCTGTTAATTTTTATTGTTTATTTCACTTCTGTTTATTATCTGCTTCACTTGCTTTGGCAATGTTAACATATGTTTCCCATGACAATAAAACCCTTGAATTGAAAATGAATTGAGAGGAGAGAGAGCGAGAGGGGGGAGAGAGAGAATTCTGCAAAAATATCCTCAGTGTACAACGTAAAACACCAAATAATGCGTCAGAGCAGAATTAGGCCGATACCCGCTAATTATCAAAATCCAGAAAAGAGCCGTTAAATTCTACAACCACCTAAAAGGCAGCGATTCCCAAACCTTCCATAACAAAGTCATCACCTACAGAGAGATGAACCTGGAGAAGAGTCCCCTAAGCAAGCTGGTCCTGGGGCTCTGTTCACAAACAGACCCCACAGTGCCCCAGGACAGCAACACAATTAGACCCAACCAAATCATGAGAAAACAAAAAGATAATTACTTGACACATTGGAAAGAATTAACAAAAAAACTGAGCAAACTAGAATGCTATTTGGCCCTAAACAGAGAGTACACAGTGGCAGAATACCTGACCACTGTGACTGACCCAAACTTAAGGAAAGCTTTGACTATGTACAGACTCAGTGAGCATAGCCTTGCTATTGAGAAAGGCTGCCGTAGGCAGACCTGGCTCTCAAGAGAAGATAGGCTATGTGCCCACTGCCCACAAAATGAGGTGGAAACTGAGCTGCACTTCCTAACCTCCTGCCAAATGTATGACCATATTAGAGGCACATATTTACCTCAGATTATATAGATCAACAAAGAATTCGAAAACAAACCCGATTTTGATAAACTCCCATATCTACTGGGTGAAATGCCACAGTGTTCCATCACAGCAGCAAGATTTGTGACCTGTTGCCACAAGAAAAGGGCAACCAGTGAAGAACAAACACCATTGTAAATACAACCTATATTTATGCTTATTTATTTTCCCTTTTGTACATTAACAATTTGCACATCATTACAACACTGTATATAGACATAATATGACATTTGTAATGTCTTTATTCTTTGGAACTTCTGTATGTGTAATGTTTACTGTTAATTTTTATTGTTTATTTCACTTTGAATATGATCAACTTACTTGATTTGGCAATGTTAACATATGTTTCCCATGCCAATAAAGCCCCTTGAATTGAATTGAATTGAGAGAGAGGGGAGAAGAGTGAGGAGAGAGAGGACAGAGAGGACAGAGAGGAGAGAGAGTTTTATCATCCTGCGTTAGGGTACTCACACACA
>NW_021823217.1:0-51637 GCF_901001165.1 Salmo trutta
GGGGGTTGGGCTTGAATGAAAGAGCGGGAAGAATTAGGAACAAAGAAACAGCAGCTTTGCTATCGTAAATACATTATCTTATGCATTCTAAGTTACCACCCATTTGGAAAAGGAAAATGCAATAAATATTTACTCTGAGCTGCGCTTCGGTAGATTGGTCGTAGATGCTGGCCGGGTTGGCCAACAGATCTTCCTGTACTCGGAAGAATGTCTCTGGTGGTAAATTGGATACGTGGTGGTATCTTCGTCCGTCTGTTAGACTGGATCCGTCGTCCGTCCCTTTCCTAGCCCACGTCTACAGCGGCCGCTGCTAACTCAACGGCTAGGAAGTATCACTTCTGTAGTGAATAAGCTCAAAGTTCATACCATTCGCCCCCAAAGCTCACGCCGAGGTTGGCTTAGTTCTGTAACTTGACATGTGTGTCCTTCTAACGTAGAGGCTGCAGACCTCACGTACTGGAACAACGGGGTTATCTTTTCGTCAAAGGCTTATATAGTGGAGAGGGGGGAAGGATGTGTTTCATCGTTTATAACCCCTCCTCTTCACAGGGGTGGGCCACTGATCAAGCAGGGCACTTTCCTTATGAAACCCAATTCTCTCATTTGGAAGCTAAAATTACATTTAATCTCCTAACAAACAATTTCATATCAAACATTTCAATTGCATAACAATTCCATGTGACTCTGATAACTAGAGGGGGGATACTTTCCCAGGTACAGTTTATGTCGTCCTGTCATCAGTCATAATGTCTCAGATGACAACTGAACTGACATCCATACTCATTACGTTCCAAAGCATATTTCCAACTGGTTTTATTACCAAAATATGGTTCCTTTCCCCATTTGTTTGATGTTCCCAGACTCTCTATATTAACACAGGCTATTCAAGTCCTTCAGTAGGGTCAGAGAGAGAGGGAGGGAGAAAGGTATTTATGGGGGGGTCATAAACCTTACCCGCAGGCCAACGTCATGACAGTGGTCTCTAGTCTTTTATATTTCTATGTCTAGTTTATTGGGGTTGGACTCTCAATTGGAGGCAGGTGTTTTCTAGTTGCCTCCAATTGGAGAGTCCTATATATGGGTATTGTGTTTGGTTAAGTGTTTGTGGGAGATTGTTTCTTGTTTTGCCTGTGTGAGCCTGACAAGACTGGTTTGGTTGTTCATGAGTTCTTCGTTTTTTGTTATTTTGGTGTTCTCTTTATTTTAAAATAAATACAAGATGAGCATCCACATTCCTGCTGCGTTTTGGTCCTCCATTCCCGAGGACAACCGTTACAATATCAATGTTTTGTTCCCCGAGCAACTTAGTTATGACTTTGCCTTATGGCAAGGTGCTCCATCATGCTGGAAAAGGCATTGTTCATCACCAAACTGTTCCTGGATGGTTGGGAGAAGTTGCTCTCAGAGGATGTGTTGGTACCATCCTTTATTCATGGCTGTGTTCTTAGGCAAAATTGTGAGTGAGCCCACTCCCTTGGCTGAGAAGCAACCCCACACATGAATGGTCTCAGGATGCTTTACTGTTGGCATGACACAGGACTGATGGTATCGCTCACCTTGTCTTCTCCGGACAAGATTTTTTCCGGATGCCCCAAACAATCGGAAAGGGGATTCATCAGAGAAAATGACTTTACCCCTTGTCCTCAGCAGTCCAATCCTGTACCTTTTGCAGAATATCAGTCTGTCCCTGATGTGGCTTCTTTGCTGCCCTTCTTGACACCAGGCCATCCTCCAAAAGTCTTTGCCTCACTGTGCATGCAGATGCACTCCCACCTGCCTGCTGCCATTCCTGAGCAAGCTCTGTACTGGTGGTGCCCTGATCCCACAGCTGAATCAACTTTAGGAGATGGTCCCTGGCGCTTGCTGGACTTCTTGGCGGCCTGAAGCCTTCTTCACAAACAATTGAACTGCTCTCCTTGAAGTTCTTGATGATATTGTCGGGTCGCGTAAATTCGAATCTGGTGTCAGGACAAAGAGAAACTGGTCTCTAGTACTGTTTCACAGCTGTTTATTAAGCTAAGTAAATAGTGATAAATGCAATGTTCGTATATACGGGCTCACTGTAACACCTCGCAGGGCAGACAGAGAACTGACTGACACATCCTTGCTTTTCATTAAATACTCTGACAGAGAGTTCCCGCTCACCTACTGGCCTGTCAGAGGGAGGATGAGCGTGGTTTAAACTTACTCATCCTATCGTTGGCGTGCAGGCTGGTCCCAGCCTCTAGACGCATCTTTGTTGCCAAGGCATAGTTGTCTTCTAGCATATCTTCGTGTTGTGTACCCGAGAGTCAGACACCCAAGGACAGTGCCTGTTTTTATGCTACAGTTAGGACAGTTTCTGCTTTTGCGCTACAGCTATCTTCCATTCTACCAGCCCCTCCCGTACACCTGTCCTTGAGTGGCCCCACAACCAGGACATTATGGTGTTGTGTCACGAGTCTACTCAGCCTACACTCCTACTAGCCAGCAATCCTCCAGTTAGTCATGTCTATTATTTGTCGCTCAATCTATGTTACTACAATAGAACCTCTTATGTTTAGCATTAGTATTCATAAGTTATGCACCACAACTAATTTTATTATATAGGGTTTAAATAGTTGTATTATATTGGTTATGCAAACAAATAGTGGTTAAACCCTAACAATATGCAAATTGCCATCACACAAACTGAGGCAGCAGACTTTGTGAAAATTTATATTTGTGGCATTCTCAAAACTTTTGACCACGACTGTACATTAGGGAAAAAAGCGTGCTATTTAGAACCTTAAAGGGTTCTTTGTCTGTCCCCATAGGATAACCCTTTCAATAACCCCTTAAGTTGCAGGTAGAACTCTTCTACAATCGACCTCGAGTTTGATGAGGACTGAGTAGGACCCACGTCGACACCATCACCCCCCCTCATACAACTTCTTCGAGGTCAAGGAGAGACAGAAACTACCCCAACCCTGGATACAGGCTGACTTCACTACACAGCTAAAGATTGGCTTCATTTTGTCAGCCATTTTAAAGACAATTTACTGCTACTACTCTCAGAGCTGCTGAGAGAAGGTCTACTATATGCAGCACGTATTCAATCCATATATTGAACAAACTTTTTGTGAAAATATTGTCCTTGCGATGAATAGTTCAGTTATCATCAAGTGTCTTTCAGACTGTACAGTGGTTCTTCAAAAATCAAATAAATTGGGATTAATGAGCCAGCTAATTGTTTGTTATTGTAATTTGTGAGCGACTAATCCGACTATTATATTTTCTCATGAAAGGTACATTATACCATCTGAACCTTCCAAAAGACTGTTGCCTGTTTGTAATCAAAATCAAATCAAATCAAATTGTATTTGTCACATGCACCGAACACAACAGGTCCTAGACCTTACCGTGAAATGCTTACTTACAAGCTCTTAACCAACAATGCAGTTCAAGAATAGTTTTTAAAATACTTACTAAATGAATTAATTACAAATAAAAACAATAAAAGTAACACAATAAAATAACAATAATGAGGCTGTATACGGAGGTACCGGTACCGAGTCAATGTGCGGGGGTAAAAGTTAGTCGAGGTCATTTGGTAAAGTGACTATGCATAGATAATAAACAGCGAGTAGCAGCCAGTGTAAAACAAGATAAGATTGTTTCAGCAGTCTCATGACTTGGGGGTAGAAGCTGTTAAGGAGCCTCTTTAGACATAGACTTGGCACTCCGGTACCGCTTGCTGGGGCGGGTAGCAGAGAAAACAGTCTACTTGGGTGACTGGAATATTTGTATAATGTCTGGTACTGTGTTTCTAATGTGAATTACCGTGTTTATAATGTCTGGTACTGTGTTTATAATTTTTTTATTTTTTATTTTTTTCCATTCACCTTTATTTAACCAGGTAGGCAAGTTGAGAACAAGTTCTCATTACAATTGCGACCTGGCCAAGATAAAGCAAAGCAGTTCGACAACATACAAAAACACAGAGTTACACAATGGAGTAAACAACATACAATCAATGATGCAGTAGAAAAAAATAAGACTATATACAATGTGAGCAAATGATGTGAGATAATGGAGGTAAAGGCAAAAAAAATGCCATGGTGGCAAAGTAAATAAAGTATGGCAAGAAAAAAACACTGGAATGGTAGATTTGTAGTTTGAAGAAAGTTAAAAGTTAAAATATAAATAATATGGTGCAAAGGAGCAAAATAAATAAAATAAATAAATACAGTAGGGGAAAAGGTAGTAGTTTGGGCTCAATTAAAGATGGGCTATGTACAGGTGCAGAGATCTGTGAGCTGCTCTGACAGCTGGTGCTTAAAGCTAGTGAGGGAGATAAGTGTTTCCAGTTTTAGAGATTTTTGTAGTTCGTTCCAATCATTGGCAGCTGAGAACTGGAAGGAGAGACGACCAAAGGAGGAGTTGGCTTTAGGGGTGACCAGAGAGATATACCTGCTGGAGCGCGTGCTACAGGTGGGTGCTGCTATGGTGACCAGTGAGCGGAGATAAGGGGGGACTTTACCTAGCAGGGTCTTGTAGATGACCTGGAGCCAATGTGTTTGGCGACGATGATGAAGTGAAGGCCAGCCAACGAGAGCATACAGGTCGCAGTGGTGGGTTGTATATGGGGCTTTGGTGACAAAACGGATGGCACTGTGATAGACTGCATCCAGCTTGTTGAGTAGGGTATTGGAGGCTATTTTGTAAATGACATCGCCGAAGTCGAGGATTGGTAGGATGGTCAGTTTTACGAGGGTATGTTTGGCAGCATGAGTGAAGGATGCTTTGTTGCGAAATAGGAAGCCAATTCTAGATTTCACTTTGGATTGGAGATGATTGATGTGAGTCTGGAAGGAGAGTTTACAGTCTAACCAGACACCTAGGTATTTGTAGTTGTCCACAAATTCTAAGTTAGAACCGTCCAGAGAAGTTATGCTGGATGGGCGGGCAGGTGCAGGCAGCGATCGGTTGAAGAGCATGCATTTAGTTTTACTTGTGTTTAGGAGCAGTTGGAGACCACGGAAGGAGAGTTGAATGGCATTGAAGCTCGTCTGGAGGGTTGTTAACACAGTGTCCAAAGAAGGGCCAGAAGTATACAGAATGGTGTCGTCTGCGTAGAGGTGGATCAGAGATTCGCCAGCAGCAAGAGCGACATCATTTATGTATACAGAGAAAAGAGTTGGCCCAAGAATTGAACCCTGTGGTACCCCATAGAGACTGCCAGAGGTCCAGACAGTAGGCCCTCCGATTTGACACACTGAACTCTGTCCAGAGAAGTAGTTGGGTGAACCAGGCGACGCAATCGTTTGAGAAACCAGGCTACTAAGTCTGCCGATGAGGATGTGGTTGATTAACAGAGTCAAAAGCTTTGGCCAGGTCAATGAATACGGCAGCACAGTAATGTTTCTTATCGATGGCGGTTACGATGTCGTTTAGGACCTTGAGCGTGGCTGAGGTGCACCCATGACCAGCTCTGAAACCAGATTGCATAGCGGAGAGGGTGCGGTGGGATTCAAATAGTCGGTAATCTGTTTGTTGACTTGGCCTTTCGAAGACCTTAGAAAGGCAGGGTAGGATGGATATAGGTCTGTAGCAACTTGGGTCAAGAGTGTCCACCTCCTTTGAAGAGGGGGATGACAGCAGCTGCTTTCCAATCTATGGGAATCTCAGACGACACGAAAGAGAGGTTGAACAGGCTAGTAATAGGGGTTGCAATAATTTCGGCAGATAATTTTAGAAGAAAGGGTCCAGATTGTCAAGCCCAGCTGATTTGTAGGGGTCCAGATTTTGCAGCTCTTTCAGAACATCAGCTGAATGGATTTGGGAGAAGGAGAAATGGGGGAGGCTTGGGCGAGTAGCTGTGGGGGGTGCAGTGCTGTTGAATGCAGTAGGGGTAGTTAGGTGGAAAGCATGGCCAGCCGTAGAAAAATGCTTATTGAAATTCTCAATTATAGTGGGCTTATCGGTGGTGACAGAGTTTCCTATCCCAGTGCAGTGGGCAGTTGGGAGGAGGTGTTCTTATTCTCCATGGACTTTACAATGTCCCAGAACTTTTTAGAGTTGGAGTTGCACGAAGCAAATTTCTGTTTGAAAAAGCTAGCCTTGGCGTTTCTAACTGCCTGTGTGTATTGGTTTCTAACTTCCCTAAAAAGTTGCATATCGCGGGGGCAGTTCGATGCTAATGCAGAACGCCACAGGATATTTTTGTGTTGGTTAAGGGCAGTCAGGTCTGGGGAGAACCAAGGGCTATATCTGTTCCTGGTTCTAATTTCTTGAAAGGGGCATGCTTATTTAAGATGGAGAGGAAGGCATTTTTAAAAATAACCATAATGTGAATTACCGTGTTTATAATGTCTGTTACCATGTTTATAATGTCTGGTACTGTGTTTATAATGTCTGTTACCATGTTTATAATGTCTGTTACCATGTTTTAATGTCTGGTACTGTGTTTATAATGTGAATTACCGTGTTTATAATGTCCTGTTACTGTGTTTCTAATGTGAATTACCGTGTTTATAATGTCTGTTACCATGTTTATAATGTCTGGTACTGTGTTTATAATGTCTGTTACCATGTTTATAATGTCTGTTACTGTGTTTCTAATGTGAATTACCGTGTTTATAATGTCTGTTACTGTGTTTATAATGTGAATTACCGTGTTTATAATGTCTGAGACCCTGTTTATAATGTCACTTACCGTGTTTATAATGTGAATTACCGTGTTTATAATGTCTGTTACTGTGTTTATAATGTGAATTACCGTGTTTATAATGTCTGGTACCGTGTTTATAATGTGAATTACCGTGTTTATAATGTCTGTTACTGTGTTTATAATGTGAATTACCGTGTTTATAATGTCTGAGACCCTGTTATAATGTCAATTACCGTGTTTATAATGTGAATTACCGTGCTTATAATGTCTGTTACCGTGTTTATAATGTCTATTATCGTGTTTGTCATGTAAATTATCGTAATTCACCACTAGAGGGGATGAGGGAACGCTAATCATTATGAAAGTGTATATCTGCATTTAATTTGTATATGTATATATGCGCATTATCTCACATAACCCATAACTAAAATCTTGTGTAATTTGGTGAGATGATCGATTACCATTTATTTTTACGTCATCTGGTCACATTAGATTATTGTGCGCATTATCTTGGACAAAATTCAAATGCAAAAAATCTGTTTTGTTGTATCCTGAGAACTTTGTTCTGAGAATTTCTGCCCAATCACCAAAATGTTCTCTCTCAATTGCAACCATGGTTATGCTACCATCTTGCTTCTCCTATTTGTTTCTTATGGAAACATTTCAATTTGGGCGTGTTCATATAGGCCACTTCCCCTGAGTGTAAAGGGTTAAAACTATCATGTTGATGTTATGGATGACTATAATAGCTTAGTCTATTAATTCTATTGTCACGACTTCTACTGAAGTTGATGCCCCTCCTTGTTCGGGTGGTGTTCGGCGATCGACGTCGCCGGCCTTCTAGCCACCATTGATCAGTTTTTCATTTTCCATTGGTTTTGTCTGGTCTCTTTACACACCTGTTTCATATCCCAGTAATTATATGTTGTGTATTTAACCCTCTGCTTCCCCTCATTTCTCTGTCGGTGATTGTTTGTTTGTTATGTAGATGTTGTTCCTGGATCGGTGTGCGACGGGTTATTGTTTTACCCGGATTCTTTTTCTACGTTGGTTTTGGAAATAAATATTCCATTTTTAAACCACTCTGTTTTCTCCTGCGCCTGACTTCCCTGCCACCTACATACACGGACTATGACATCTATAGTTCAATTTCTTTATCCTCATCCCTCAGCTGGTTACCAAAAAAAGTGACCGCTTTGTTGGGGTGTCCGCTTTGATGTTGCTTGAATCCCAGATTGCTCCTTTAATTAAAGTACCGTATTTTTTATGGTATGAAAAGCTGTTTTCTGAGTAATAAGTCCACAGTCACAAGGAAGTGTATGTAGGCCTACATGTTTTTAATCAATGATCAACATTTCATCGTGAAAATCATATTTTATGAAACACAGGAAGTTGATAAGACTTTGGTCTTGTTATTCAGCAGCTTCTTTTCCCTGTAAGAAGAAAGACATAACAGAATAGATCAGTATTAATAATGAACATGATAAATATATCAACACTTGGAAATAACAGAATGGATCAAGTATTTAAGACTCAGTGCTCAGCTTGATTTTCGATTTTGAAGTACCAACTACATTTGGATTATTTAACCTGTCCTGAAATGTGTTTCTCAGAGATCCTCAACATTTGAGTGATTGTAAAAGGTCAGTATTGACCTCTGTGAAAAATGAATCATAGGTGGTGTTGTGGTCATGTTTGAACATCAGTCAGGTGTAGGTTTAGCAGCAGTTCTGTACCTTTCCGCTGTCGCGGCTCTTGGCTCTGAGCTTGTTGACCTGAGTCTCAGCGATGTCAGCACGCTCCTCGGCCTCCTCCAGCTCATTCTGAACCTTCCTGAACTTAGACATGTGCTGGTTGGATGCTTCCTCCTGGGTGAGGAAAAGAGAGGGAGAGCCTAACATCAGTATTGAAAGTTTGAAGCTTCAGGTAGCAATTTAACATATATTCTTTTAAGGAATTATGAGAGAGAAGGATGCTACATTAGAGAAAGTGAGTGATGGAACAGGGGATAAACTGCTGCTTCCAGGACCATGTGATCCAGGAGAGTCAGCACTACCACCAGACGAGCCCACGGCACAAAGCTAAATAATATTCAACACTCTCTACTTTAAATTGTTTACACATAGGAAGAGGAGTCACTGTGCATACATTTCTTCAGAAATTACTTGCACTATCAACTGAGTTAATGTTGATTGTTGTGCAGTAGCAACACTTAAGTAAACTGACTAGAAGTTTTGTAATGTCTACTAGGGAATGTTAGCTTTCAGAGGTTTTGACTAAGTCTGTGACTCACCGCTTCCTCAGCCTGTCTCTTGTAGGCCTTCACTTTCATCTGCAGCTTATCTACCAGGTCCTGAAGTCTGCCAACGTTCTTCTTATCCTCCTCAGTCTGTGGGAGAAGTTAAAAGAATCAATAGTCCATAGTTAACACACAAACCAGTGTGCTTTAGTGTGTGAAGAATGCACTTTTTCTTACCTGGTAAGTGAGCTCCTTGACTCTGCGCTCATACTTGCGGACTCCCTTGACCGCGTCTACACCTCTTCTCTGCTCGGCCTCCACCTCAGTCTCGAGCTCACGCACCTTTGTGGAAGAAATAACGTAGGCATTTATGTGAGGTGATGAAGTCAGATGTAACAAATCTTTGTAAAACAGAGGAATGTTCTTCTACTGGTCAAGAAGTGTTGTCTGCTCCTATGAACTTTTACGATTTTAATTAAAGGGGTCTATAATGAAAACAACTACTTTTCATGATGTAGGTGGGTTATTAAGAGAAAAATCCATTACACAATGCCCCTGTGTATTTTTATATGATGAAATACATTTCCAGCAATCTGTTTTTTCAATCTCACCCTACTGTTAACTCACCCTGGACTCCAGTTTCTGGAGCTGCTTCTTGCCTCCCTTCATGGCCAGATTCTCAGCCTCATCCAGGCGGTGCTGCAGGTCCTTGACTGTGACCTCCAGGTTCTTCTTCATCCTCTCCAGATGAGAGCTGGTGTCCTGCTCCTTCTTCAGCTCCTCAGCCATCATGGCCGCCTGGAATGGTAGTTAGTTTAATTTATGCACCAACTGACACCAATCATAATGTCCCTCTGAGATCATCTGACCTCCTTTTGAGATCTCTGTTTAACCAGCCCAGCTACCATTGGCCTTTGGGGACAAATCTAGTTGATGTAATTGAGTAGATCATAAGGACTCACATCAGTGATGGCTTTCTTGGCCTTCTCCTCTGCGTTCCTGCCTCCTGGACGATGTCGTCCACCTCTCCCTGCACCTGAACCAGGTCAGTCTCCAGCTTCTTCTTGGTGTTTGCAAGGCTGGTGTTCTGAAGGAGGAAACAAGGCTATTTGTTTGACTCTCAAGAGAACTTACAAGTCACAAGGCTGAAATTATGAAAATGTAAACGGTATGCTTGGTTGAGTTTCAATAGAAATGGCTTTTGACCCGTACCTGGGAGTGCAGCAGTCCGACACGCTCGCTGGCGTCCACCAGCTCAGTCTCAGCAACTTTGCGGCCTCTCTCTGTCTGCTCCAGAGCAACTCTCAGCTCCTCGATTTCAGCCACCATCAGACCGTTTCTGCGCTCCACCATGGCTGCCTGCTCCTTCATATCCTCTGCGGCACGGACGGCATCATCAAGGTGCAATTGGGCATCCTGGGGTTCACAATTACATAGTATCATTAGACTTGTGGAAGAAGGGGCGATAGGATTGGCAATAAGGTGGAACGGGGGATAACTAGTCAGTTGTACAACTGAATGTCTTCAACTGAAATGTGTCTTCTGCATTTAACCCAACCCCTCTGAATCAGAGAGGTGCGGGGGTCTACCTTAATCGCCATCCACGTCATCGGCGCTCAGGGAACAGTGGGTTAACTGCCTTGCTCAGGGGCAGAACGACAGATCCAGCAACCAGTTGGTTACTGGCCCAACGCTCTAACCACTAGGCTACTGCCACACCAGTGGGTAATAGGCATGTTCATTGGTAAACATGTCCCCAATATCCCTACAGTATATTAGTCCACTCTAATATCGCTACCTTCCTACAGTATATAGTCCACTCTAATATCCCTACCTTCCTACAGTATATAGTCCACTCAAATATCCCTACCTTCCTACAGTATATTAGTCCACTCTAATATCCCTACCTTCCTACAGTATATAGTCCACTCTAATATCCCTACCTTCCTACAGTATATAGTCCACTCTAATATCCCTACCTTCCTACAGTATATAGTCCACTCTAATATCCCTACCTTCCTACAGTATATTAGTCCACTCTAATATCCCTACCTTCCTACAGTATATTAGTCCACTCGAGTACATTCCACTGTTCTATTCTTTTCTACTGATTCACAAAACAAATCCCTTCCCATGTTCAGGTTCTTGAGCCTGATGTCCCAGTCCCTTTACCTTGAGCTGTCCCTGGACGTTCCTCAGCTGTTTCTGGGCCTCAGCGGCCTGCCTGTTGGCATGGCTCAGCTGGATCTCCATCTCATTCAGGTCGCCCTCCATCTTCTTCTTCACCCTCAGGGCATCATTCCTGCTCCTGACCTCAGAGTCCAGGGTGCTCTGCATGGAGTCAACCACCCTCTGGCTGTTCCTCTTGATCTGCTCCATCTCCTCGTCCTTCTCAGCGATCTTCCTGTCCACCTCACCCTTGATCTGGTTCAGCTCCAGCTGCACACGCAGAATCTTGGATTCCTCGTGCTCCAGTGTGCCCTGGACAAAGAGAAGCAGTCAGACGAATCAACCCTTCACTAAGCTCCGCCCCCCCTTGGTTACTCTTGCAACCTCGGACAACATTTTCCTGGGAAGCCCAATTCCCCATTCAGACCACTGGATGGGGAATTACAATCATCTCAAACTGTGTTTTTATATATACAATGAAATTTAACACTACCCCTCAGGTATGTTGTGTTGGACTGTCATTACAGCTGCTTCAAAGGGAATCCTGGTAAAATTATTTCTGTAGTGTGGCTAGCCACTGAATGGCACTGAATTCCTGAAGTTTAACGTAGATGGGAGATGTATTCATAACATGACTAACTGAGCTAGCCAATGTACTTGATCATATATGTTGAGAAAACAAGTTATATTGCTAGCTAGCAACGTTTGGTGGTCTATGAGAGAGAGTTAGAAAACAATGTAACAAAAGTATAATATCGGAATAAAAAAATACTCCACCAACAGGCTCTGCCTTTCAGGAATCACATTAGAAAGTACTCCTGCTGAACTGTTCAATTATTCAACTTTATTTTAAGAAAACTCTCTGTTTCTGTTTTTTTCTACTGGTTTTCATGTGTTTGAAACAAGAACTTGTCCAATGTGTCCGACTCGATGACAGTTGCTATTCATTGGAGAACTGCGATTGGTTGTCCACAAATGTTAGAGTGGAGCTTAGCGAAGGGTCAGTACATTTGGATGTGCAAAACACAAGGAATTGCGTATATATGACTACAATAAACACCGATAAAGGGAGCATAAGATTGTAGTTGGTATTGGCTAGTGTAACACTGCTTTTCCTATCAAAACAGCTGTAGTTTGTACCTCAGCCTCCTCCAGAGCGGTCTGGATCTCAGACTTCTCTGTCTCCACGGTCTTCTTGGCCTTCTCCAGCTCATGGATGCTCTTGCCAGTCTCTCCGATCTGCTCAGTCAGGTCAGATATCTCCTCTGCACACACAAACACAGAAGCTGTTTAGACTTGGGAGATTTCCACAGTGGATATCACCAATGCACTGAAGTTTATATTGAATCATAATAACAGTTCATTAATGAACAGCACTTCATACTGTCTTGCTAATCTAATTGCCCTCCACATCATTGGTTTGTTGAAAGGAATACCAATTACAAGTTCCAAAAAATATATTTTAAACTTCACATGAACATTCTGAGACTGTTAAACATTTATTTTGATATAATGTTAATGATTACAGTTGGTTCCATTTTCAAACACTGGTCAAACATCAGGCAAAAATAACTGCTGGCAAATGCTCACGTTGCAGGTTCTTGTTCTCTCTCTTCAGAGTCTCCAGATGATCCAGAGCCTCCTCGTAGGAGTTCTTCATCTTGAAGAGTTCAGTGCTCATTGAGCGAGCCTCCTTCTGAGCTCCTTCCAGCTCAGCCTGGCCCTCCTCATACTTCTGCTTCCACTCTGCCAGAACCTGGGGAAATCCATGGGATTTTCATTACAACTCATTGAGAGAGAGTTTTGAATCAGAAATATGCTACAATTATACTACATCTGATCAAATAGCAGACAGGAAATATCACCCTAGAGTGAGGTTTATAAATGTTCACCTTGTCAAAGTTCCTCTGCTTCTTGTCAAGGTTGGCGGCCATGGCGTTGGCTCTCTCAACGTCAATCATGAGGTCCTCCACCTCTCCCTGCAGTCTCTGCTTGGTCTTCTCCAGGG
This sequence comes from Salmo trutta, assembly GCF_901001165.1. Taxonomy (NCBI): domain Eukaryota; kingdom Metazoa; phylum Chordata; class Actinopteri; order Salmoniformes; family Salmonidae; genus Salmo; species Salmo trutta. Next base: position 13,048 of record NW_021823217.1, read on the forward strand.
AGGCACACTTTGAGTTGGTCGCCTCAATGGTCTCCTCAGCCTCCTGCAGACGCTGGGCCAGCTTCTTCCTGTTGAAAATCAGAGGGTAGTGATATGGTGCATCATTTGTTGTGAAACAAATGTTGCACTACATATTGAAGTAACATTTTCTCAGATCCCACTACCACCCTCACCATCCACACCGTTAATTAAAGATTTTGCTATTGCGTGCAACTCACTTGGCCTCCTCCAGCTCCTCTGTGCGTTGGATGGCATCAGTTTCATACTTAGTCCTCCACTGAGCCACCTCACTGTTGGCCTTGGACATGCCGCGTTGCAGCTCTGCCTTGGCCTCCTGCTCCTCTTCAAACTGCTCTCTCAGGAGGTCACAGTCATGGCGGGCAGACTGGACACCATGGGCCAGTGCATTTTTAGCCTGTGAGAGAGAAAGAAAGACAAAGAGAGATTAGAGAGGGAAAGAAGTCTCTGAGTGTGGCGTAGAAACAGTCTATGTGTAGATAAAGCTCTAAACTGTGGTAGGTGGTTTCCATTTTGGGTCCCTTACCTTGACCTCTTCCTCAATCTGTCTCTTCAGCTCCTCCACCTGCTGGGTGAAGGCCTGTTTGCCTCTGGTCAGCTGAGACACCAGGGCTTCCTTCTCCTCCAGCTGGCGGCCAAACTCACCTGCAGGAATAGAGGGACATCTTGTTATGGGGACTCTGTTCTCTAAGATTGACATTATATTTTGAGGTATCATAGGGCGGAAACTATATAGACTGAATTTACAGCCCTCGACACATGTTACTGTGTACTACTGAGGTGAACTATAGTGGTTTGTTGTTCATTGTTGATGGTACCATTTTCTGTCAAGAGTCTGGCCCTCTGTCCGCTGATGTCGTTGACCTGGCGAGCATTCTCATCATTCTTAGTCTTGATCTCACTCAGCTGGTCCTCAAGAGTACGGCACATCTTCTCCAGATTGCCCTGTTAGTGAAACATATGGGACTGTCAACTTCAGTTTATTGAATGGTAATGTAGTTGACCCTCCTCATCACTGCTTGACCAAAACATCACTACTCACCTTAGCCTTGGCGACAGCCTCCATGTTGCTGGAGAGGTCATCAATCTCCATCTTGTACTCACTCTTCTCCTTCTCCAGCTTCTGTTTGACGCGCTGCAGGTTGTCGATCTGCTCCCCGAGCTCAGCCACACTGTCGGCCTGCTTCTTGCGCAGAGCAGCGGCTGTGGCCTCATGCTGCAGGGTGGACTCTTCAAGATCACGACGCAGCTTCTGGAACTCAGCCTCGCGCTTCTTGTTCATCTCAATCTGAGCAGCAGTGGCGCCTCCGGCCTCCTCCAGTCTCTCGCTGATCTCCTCAAGTTCCCTGGAGAGATCGGCCCTCTGCTTCTCAACCTTAGCCCTGGCAGCACGCTCAGCCTCAATTTCCTCCTCCAGCTCCTCAATACGGGCCTAGAACAGCGGGTAGGAGCAGGGGGAATGAACACTACAATACAGTTGAAACAATTGAACCTCACTACATAATAATAGTATGTACTGTATATTTAGTATAAATGTGTTAATACTTTGCCAGTTACACTAACATATTTACTATATTCATTAGACAGTGTCCCATTAGACAGTGTTCCCATTAGACAGTGTCCCATTAGACAGTGTCCCATTAGACAGTGTCCCATTAGACAGTGTCCCATTAGACAGTGTCCCATGCAGGAACCAAACTAACAACGGTAAGAAGCAACATCTTTACATAGAAAGAAGCACCAGCAAGAAGAACCATCTTCCATCTTACTGAGCCATTGGAATCCACCAGGAAGAATATGTGCTACCAGAAGAATGTGTCAGTTATTTTCCTGTACTGGAGCTTAGATCCTGTACTGTACCTGCAGTTCCTTGATCTTCTTCTGCAGCTGAGCTCCCAGAGACTGCTCATCCTCTATCTTGCTGAGGAGCTGGGTGGTCTCAAACTCCTTCCTAACAAACACAAACACGTTGATTGCAAAGTTAGTTTTGGTTAGACAGTGTAAAGGGAGCCTATATTACCATTCAATTTGCTTGTAAGAATCACATACAGTCTAATTCATAATTACAAGAATGAGCCAAGAAAACCATTATGTTGATCAAGATGGCAGGAAATACTGTAGTAATTTATTTGTGCTTACTTCTTGATTTTCTCATCAGACTGCTGCTTGTCATTCTCCAGGTCCATTATGGACTCCTGGGCCAGTTTCAGATCTCCTTCCAGCTTTCTCTTGGCTCTCTCAAGGTCCATACGGAGCTTCTTCTCTTGCTCCAGAGAACCCTCAAGCTACAAGATAAAAACACACATATATTGGTCAAATCTAAACAACTGTAGATAATATCATCTTACATTCTATCATGTCCAAAATGTCAACTCCACTCACGTCATCCACTTGCTGTTCCAGCTTGGTCTTGGCCTTGGTCAGAGTGTTGACTTTGTCCTCCTCTGCCTGCAGGTCGTCCAGTGTCTGCTGGTGGGCCTCTTGGAGGGCTTTCTTCTCCTTGGTCAGCTTGGCAACACTCTCATCCATAGACGCCATCTCCTCTGTCAGGTTTTTAACCTGAAAACGGCCCCAACAAATTTGTTTCTGGTCACTTCACCATGAATGGGAGAATTAGTTTAATTTATAATAGAAATTTGCCAACAAGTTCTGTATTATAGATTCAACACTAGATGGCACTGTACTCCATGCCAGTGTACTGAATGGAAATCATAAACGAGTTGGTACCAGAACATGCAATGAATGTGGGGAGTACACCACAACTGAAATTCCACTATTTTGTGCCTTAATTTTCTTCCTGCAGCCACAAAAGCCTTGAATTACATTTATGTTGAGCCATGTTTTGAGTGATTATTCTTTGGATTATTGTTTGGTTAGACTGTCTACCAGACCTTGTTTTCAGTGGCGTGCTTCTCCTTCTCCACTTTGGCCAGGGTGAGCTCCAGGTCATCAATGTCCTTCTTCAGCTCAGAGCACTCATCCTCCAGCTTCCTCTTTTTGGCAGTCAACTCAGCATTCATCTCCTCCTCATCCTCCAGCCTCTCAGTCGTCTCTTTGAGTTTGGCCTCCAGCTGGATCTTGCTCTTGATGAGCCCCTCACACCTTTCCTCAGCATCGTTCAGATTCTCTGAATCCTGGTTTCAGAACAGGAGAAAAAATCTGTAGCCTCACTTTGTGCATCAATATATAGACTTGATTTAGTCAAACATTTCAGAGCGAATCAATTTAAATGCATGAAATATAAATATATACCATGGGCACTTTCTTGAGGTAGCCACAGTGTGCGTGTGTTCGTATGTGCAGATGTGTGTGTGCTATTGTGTATGTGTACTTGTGTGTCTAAATGTGCTCTGATGAGGCCTGTTGCTCACTCACAGATGCGACTTGTAGCGCCAGGTCATTCTTCTCCTGCACCATGGCCACCATCTTCTCCTCCAACTCCTTCTTCTTGGCCAGAGCCTTGGCCAGGTCCGACGTCATCTTCTCATAGTTCTCTTCATGTTGGCCAGCTCCTTCTCAGTCTCAGCGCTCTGCAGCAGGGGCTTGATCTTGAAGTACAACTTCATCCATGGCCAGGTTTTCACATTCATGAATGAACGGATGTTGTACTGGATGGCGAAGATGGAATCTCTGGTCCACAGAAAGGATAGAGTGACATGGTGAGTGACATGGTGAGTGACATGGTGAGTGACATGGTGAGTGACATGCTTAAAGATCTCCTCCAGTGTTTTCTTTTTACTTTTCCAGTGGAAAACGATATCCAAGTATAAATACAGTAAAGTACACACACTAAAGGGTAAAAATATATGTTTTGAAGAAAATTGTTATTTTTGTTTATACAACTGCAAACTTCAAGGAGTAGGGCATTCCCATTATTCCTTAACAGTAAAAGTAAAAAATAAAATCACTGGATGACGTCTTTAAAGCTACATTCTGCGATTCGAAGAATAACAAAACGGGGACCCCACCACTTTTTGAATACAGCTGAGGAATGGGGCTAGGGAAATGTAATCCCTCTTAAACTTATATACAGCGCTCTAGATGAAAGAACTGCCAGGTAATGTTAAGATCATGAGGCATTTCATATTATTCCAGAATGAATGGGTAAATATTACTTATTTAAATAACAATTGAACCGCATGCTAAATCCCAAACTGCTTCTTTAATAGAATATTATAACATGTACTTTCTCATCCTGAACAACTCACTGCATATTCACGATGTAATCATCATACATTACATACAGGTGGTTGAGAGAATTGTTTCCCAAGATGTCTACTCTTCCTCACCTCCTCTCCATCATCTTGGTGAACTCTCTCCTCATGAGGAATCCACGGCTGAGAGCCTGGACCATGCCGACCAGAGAGGCCAGCTTCTCATCTCTCATCTCCTCCAGGACACCCAGCAGACCGGCTTTGAAGAACACCTGACACAGGTTGACATGGTCAATTATGGAACCAGTCAGGTGGTAACAGATAGAAAGGGTGAATCAAAAGAGAGGAACCAAACCACTAGATTGATTTGAACAACATAAACATTGTAATCCTTACAAACAAACCATGGGATAGGTTGTTTATGAGTTGTAAGTTATTGTGTAGTTGTAGATTAATAATGTACACTGACATAGATAACTGCAGACATACCATTCTGACACAAGATAATTCATTGAGTACAATATTTTTTTAAACATTTTTAAGAAATAAAAAAAAGGTGGATAGATCAACTGGAGAGACGTTTGAATGGTTAGAGTTTACATTATCATTGAAGTTGTGTTTTATTGTTAGCTTTTGCTGGGGGTATTTGACTGACCTTGGTGTGTCCAAACTTGTAGTCCTCGTGATTCACATCAATGGACCCAAGCAGCTTCTCAGAAGCCTTCTTGTTGTCCATGAACTGGCCCTCAGGGATGACACTGGCATTCAGTACTTTGTACCTGAATCAGGAGAAATGTCAAGTTGTAATAGGTTGGTTATATTACGTAAAATAATAAGGCTATTCTGATGTTGGGATAACCCTTAGAGAAGATATTTCTGTGTGTGTGTGTGTGTGTGTGTGTGTGTGTGTGTGTGTGTGTGTGTGTGTGTACCTCTGCTTGAAGTCAGCATAGATGATTCTGCTGGGGAAGCCCTTTCTGCAGATCCTGATACCCTCCAGAACACCATTACACCTGAGCTGGTGGATAACCAGGAAGTTCTCCATCAGACCTGGAAACAAAAACCAAGTCTCTTTAAATACTCATAAACAAGTTAAAGATTGGTTTGTTAATGTTACTGATACGGTACTGACAAGATGTCATATTTAACTCAACATGTATTGTACCTGGAGTCTTTGACTCGTTGGGGATCAGGCAGCGTACAAAGTGAGGATGAGTGCTCCTCAAGTTGGTCATCAGCTTATGTAAGTTCTCCTGTAAGAGGGTTACAAACCATGTTCTCAGAAATGATTTCTGATAATCAGTACACCCTTTTGAAGGACTGAATATCCACATTTTAAAGCTCACCCTGAACTGGGAGGACACAGTCTGCATGGAACCACCCTTCTTCTTGCCTCCTTTCTTGGTTGTATCTGTTGTAATGGAGAAAAGTTCAATATAAAGGAGAGAATCTCAGGTTAACTTCACACGTATCTTAATGCAAATGCTGCCAATGTGATTGTGTAAAATAACATCTATTGTATGAGGAAATATTATTTTTTTCACCTTTATTTAACCCAGTAAATCACCCTTAGAAATTGTGATACATTTAAAGCCGCAATCAGCAGTTGAAACAATAACAAAGCATTCTCTCTGCCCCTGTTTCAATAAAAAACGGAGAGATGGGGCTGGAGGAAACTAACCACTCCAATTTATAGACAGGGCTATGTATTCAAGGACCTGAACATTCATGATATCAAATGATAGTTTAAAACCATGTTTTGAGGCTGTAAAGTGCATATTCCCTTTACTTTGCTTACAAAAATACGAGTAAAAGCTTCTATTTCGGCTTCAAATGGGGTACAACGGCTGATGTTCTTGAAGAAAGTTATTTCCTTCTAGAATGAATGGGTACATATCTTTATAAGTCCACAAATGGATGTTGCAACTGCAGACTGACCCTTTAAAGAAAATGTGTGACTGAGTTGTAACTAGTTCTTCATGAAATCTTTTGATGTGCTGCTAGTCTTACCCTCAGGTGGGGCAGCGACATACAGGGTAGCCATCAGTTGACTGAGGACTTCCCGTACAGCTGAAGAACTGAGTCGTTCAGAGGGTCCTTGTTCTTCTCCAGCCAGCCAGTGATGTTGTAGTCCACAGTGCCGGCGTAGTGAACCAGGGAGAAGTGGGCCTCTGCCTTGCCTTTGGCAGGCTTGGGCTTCTCAAACGCTTTGGTTTTGCCAAGATGCTGGGCGTACAGCTTATCCTTGAAAGTTGTGTCTGAAGACTTGGGGAACATGCACTCCTCTTCAAGGATGGAGAAGATGCCCAATGGCTTTACGAAAAGAGATGTACATCAAATTAGTGATATTTACATTTAGGATCACATGTATTCTTTTAGCAAACATGCTATTATCAGAGTATCTTCATTTAGGGGGCCCATAATAGCAAAACATTTTGAGTTCTCAACAGTCAGATACATTGTACCATGTGATAATATCTCACACCACTCCATTTGAGCTTTTGCTGTTGAGGTCCATTATAATCCTGACAGACAGCTTACCTTCTCAATAAGCTCAATGCAGGCAGCCAAGTCCATGCCGAAGTCAATGAAGGCCCAGACAATTCCCTCCTTCTTGTACTCCTCTTGTTCCAGGACGAACATGGTGTGGTTGAAAAAACTGTTGCAGTTTCTCATTGGTGAAGTTGATGCACAGCTGCTCCATGCTGTTGTACTGTTGATGGAATTTCAGAAGGGATCATTTTATCATCATACAAGGCTGTAATCCCTCTCAATCACAACTAATTGTCTTGTTCTGGTCTCAGACTCACATCAAAGATCTCAAACCCGGCAATGTCGAGCACACCGATATAGAACTGCCTTGGATTCTTGGTGTCCAACATCTCGTTGATACGGATGACCATCCACAAGAACATCCTCTCATAGATGGACTTGGCCAGAGCTGAGACTGAGTTATTAACCTGCAATGAAATTACCTCAAATGAATACATGAGATATTGACCATGTCTAGTGATAAGGTGAAAAGAGCTTGGGGAAAACAACATCATATTCAAAACAAGCAATGCACTCATCAACCACCAAAGATTTATGGTGCTCAGGAAATGGTTAGAAGCTGTGTTTGGTCGCCTTACCTGAGGCACAGTCTGTCCCTTGGTCACATACTCGTTGCCGACCTTCACTCTGGGGTAGCACAGAGCCTTCAGCATCTCAGCTGAGTTCAGGCCAGCAGGTAGCCGGATTTTATCAGCCACTGGAGAGAGAACCAACATCAACAGACTCCTGAAACACAATATCACTTGATTCTGATGTCACACTGAAAAAAGGGTTCGGCCAAGTTTTTTGGGGTTAGGTTTTTGATTTGAATCCACATCCATAGTTTTAAGGTTGAAATTTGGTTCTCCATAAATGATCTCCTGCCGGACTTTGATGAGGCTCTGTCTGTCTTACATTTTGTATTTCTATGTTTGGGACTGGTTATAATGCTTTACATATTGTATTCCTATGAGTGGGACTGGGAATGGTTATAATGCTCTACATATTGCATATCTATGAGTAGGACTGGGAATGGGACTAATGCTCTACATATTGTATATCTATGAGTGGGACTGGAATGGTTATATGCTCTACATATTGTATATCTATGAGTGGGACTGGGAATGTTATAATGCTCTACATATTGTATATCTATGTTTGGGACTCACCCTCTGTGCCGTCTGGCTCAGCCTGCTCCTCACGCTGCTTCTGCTGAATTTCAGGTTGCCATGGTGCAGTACAGCTCCTGTCACGTTGTAGATGCTATTTTCTCATCATTAGTGAAGCCCAGGATTGTAATGGCATCCTGGCATTAGACAGGAAGTTACAACAGTGATGACCTGAACGGTAGTTTTCTCACATACATTATACTACAGTTCTGTGCTCTCAGCAGAACAAAGGGATGGATACATTTGACTGGCTTCCCAGATCCACATGATTACACTTGACCAACACTGGTAGATGACAGCACAAAATAATTTTAGACTAGAGATTGACACGGGAACAGGACTCCCGCGGGTTTTTTTGCGGGTCCTGCGGGATTCTGGCAGGAATGGGAGTGAAGTTCTAGAATCAAGTTCGGATAGGCTCAACAGTCCACAGGAGCTGGCAGTACATGTATAGTTATAAACATCGTTTTTTGGGTGGAAATATGTAATGTGTGGAGTATTTCATTAAAAAAAAACTTTCAAAAAAACGAAATACATTGTAATTTCCTCCTCCCCTTCTGTCGGCTCCCCCCTCGCGCCTCACTCCAGTTGTAGCCGGTCACAACGCTACCTCAGATGCCAACCTACGTTAGTAGGCTAAACGACGAAGCCTTCAGTAGAGGAATTGCAACATCTTGTTGCAGCCAAGGACCCATCACTAACAGTAACATTAGAGCCAAGGAAAGAGAGATGTTTTAGTTACATTTGATGGGCTTGTCTCTGACAATGACGGAACCTACTACATGGCTTGCTAAAAAAAAATGCTGCTGGTGAATTCAAATATGCTACCAACAAGAGAGCAGGACAAGCGGCCTGATGCCGCATAGCTGCTCTCCTACCCAATAACTTTATCGTCAAGCCGGATTGTTCGTGTGTTTAACTAAACCCATGTCGTATGAGGTGAAGAGTGAAATAAAAATCTATTGACTTATGCAGTAATGCCCGCTCAGGTTTATCTTTTATGTTATTGTTGTAAATGTTATTGTGTTGTAAATGTTGATATGCTGCAGTGCTCAGCTGTACTGTGATCTGTCCTCATCCTCCCAGCTTTAATTCATCTACATTTAGGTCGTTTAGAATATGTTCTTATATCCAGGGCGATTTAGGACTTCAGTCAGTGGCGTTTAACTAAGATAGGTAAGACAACCACATATCACAGTCGCGTTATTGCATTACTGAAATTATTTAGCATACTTCCTAAACAAACACAATAGCCTACATACTTTATTTCTGTGCGCACAAAAACTGAGCACTGGACAGGGTCAACACTGATTTTTTTTATCCGGAAGGGACAGGAAAGTTCAAGGGTTGTAGAACTGTTGTTGGATCAGGGACAGTACAGGAAAAACATTGACAGACAAGATGGGAAAGGAATGAATTTCACTCCCGTGTCAAAACTCTATTTTACCCAGTTCCACAGGGACTTAGTGACACTCTCTTGTGGATGGTCTTACATGTACAGTACGTGCTCTCAAGGTTGAAGTGTTGAAGGATTGAAGAGTTCCTTGAGGCACATGCCTAACTATCACAAGGCATTGAGAATCAAACAAAACAAATACATGATAATTCCCTGCTGCCACCAAGTTGGGATTGCGCAGTGCATTCAGTGTGTATGGTGGTCCTACCAATTACATATATAAAATATCATTAACCCTTTGTTTGACTCACATCTGTGGCATCCAGCTCTTCCTTGTCGTTGATGCTGGCCACAGTGATCTGTCCCTGGCCTGCACATGGGGAAGTCGTAGGGGTTGGTGGTGATGAGTGACATTTCTATGGACAACAGACAATGTCTTGTCAGTTAAATCTCTTAGATTTGTGCTGTCCTACCTTTACAGTATCTCTCTCTCCTTTACCCAATTGGTGTGCTCTCAAGGATGTAGTATACAATAAATAGCATCAACTGAGACTCGTGGACTAGTGCATCACAGTCCATTTCTGGATACATCTTTCCCAAAGACCTGACCCATGTCTAGATGCCTTGTTACCATGGATGTACTCATTGTAATAGTATTTCTAATGGAGGGAGGAAACATTCCCCCTGAACCTTTACTTTGCCTTACCAAACCTCAGGTTTGTGATTGGTCATCATCTGGAAGAAGATGTGGTAGCCTCTCTCATCGGGAAGCTGGAAGGACACTCTGGACTTCTCTAGCAGGTGAGAGAGAAGAGAGAGATATTGACAGAGAGAAGAGAGAGAGAGACAGAAAGAACATGAGATAAATATTATCTCCCCAAAAACATCTGTGTGACTTTAGTAAAGAATTGAGAAACAATGAAAATCAACTCACAGGTCTCAAATGTCAGGCTTTAGCCAGTTTGCTACCTTGGAGTGACTCCTGATGAATTACCCTAAAGAAGAGCATGGGGGTTCGAAAGAGGTTCACTAATACATCTAACATTTTATTTTAATAGACCCCTTTAGATGTTAGTTTGTTGGATATCTATTGATATAACAAAAGGGAAATACTGAAGTACATTTGTCCAATATAAGGTAACTTTCCCAGTATGCCCTTCATACTTACAAAGCGAGACGAGTTGTGTTCACTCACTGTCTTGGCATTACCGTAAGCTCCAGCAGAGGGTTAGCAGAAATGATCTGATCCTCAAGAGACCCCTGATTGAGACAAACACAAGTTGCTAAGAAAACTGGTAAAGTGGTAAAGTTAGTTATTCTCGATGCTTGGTCACAGCCACCAAACTGAAATGTGTTATAAATGGCACTCAGAGAGCTGAATCTACCCTGCATTTTGGTAGGGTCTATTCTTTCTTGACCACCAGACACTGCAATGGTGGCAAAGTACTGGATGACACGCTTGGTGTTGACAGTCTTTCCTGCACCGGATTCTCCATGGTTAATATGACAGAGAAAGAGGGGTTTTGGTTAACATGTTTGAATGTTAGATTGACTTTCATAAGAAATATCCACTGAAAATACAATGTTTGACCTGTTTTCTTTCATAAGTAACTCATTAACAAATAGCCAAATCATCGACTCATTCTTATGCATAGCCTAACCTATTCATAATGTCATGTATTTTCATCACTCCCAAGTGACACACATATTACAGTAGAAACATTTTATCAAGTGAGATTTTAGTAAACAACTTACGTAATCAGGACGGACTGGTTCTCCTGGTCTGTAACAAAACAACATATTGATTATCATACTCAAGCAACATTATGGGGACATCATTGAATTCATAGCATCATCATGGATTTCATTTTGGAACATTTTCCATTTAAGGCCAGGGTGAAATCAGATTTACCAGCAAACTGTTATAACATAGACTAGAAAACAGCAGATACATCTCTAAAGCATATTTTAACTTCCATCCATCCATCCACCCACCCATCCATCATCCACCCACCCATCCATCCACCACCCACCCACCCACCCACCCACCCCACCCACCCACTCCATCCATCCATCCATCCATCCACTACATCCATCCATCCATCCATCCATCCATCCATCCATCATCCATCCATCCATCCATCCATCCATCCACTCATCCATCATCCACCCACCCACCCACCCATCCATCCATCATCCACCCCATCCATCCATCCACCCACCCATCCATCCATCCACCCACCCATCCATCCACCCATCCATCCATCCATCCATCCACCCATTAGAGCTCATACCAATCTGCATGAACTGAAAGGCGTTGTCAGAGACGGAGAAGATATGGGGGTGGAGCCTCCATCCTCTTCTTCCCTCTGTAGGCGTTAACAACCTCCATGTCGTACACAGGAAGCCACTTGTAGGGGTTCACCGTGGCACAGAACAGCCCAGAGTAGGTCTGGATGAAAGAGAATAAATTAAATTAGACATTAAATTACATTAGACAAATCAGATTGACGTTTACCAGGATTTATGTGAGGATGTGGGTGTTGTACTATGGTATAGTAATGTAGGTCTACTGTATTGGTAGTTTTGGTTCCTACCATTACTTTATGTGTAGTACTGTATGTGGTGTATTTCATGTTCATGTACGTGTGTATGTTTATACAGTTAATCTTACATAGATCATCCATGCTGCATAACGCTCTTTGAGGTTATACAACACAGAGGCTTCATTCAGGTAGGTCATCATGGCCATGTCCTCAATCTTATCGTACTTAGGGGGGTTCATCTCATAGACATCTGCTTCTTTGAACTCTTTTCCTTCCTGAAACAGTCAGAAATCTAGATTATACACAGATCAAACTGGGCAGGACTGAATGCTTTTAAATACAAATATTAAAATAAAACTGCATACCCCATCTAATCCAACTACTTTGTTATCACCACTGACACACATGGTGATTCTTAACTAGTCAGTATAGAAAATTCAATGGCAATTTGAAATAGCAGCGATTAAAAGGATGTTTTTGAAGGTTATATTCTGCTTACAAAAAACTAAGAAATGCTTATTTATCAATCTTTTTTTACTTATTTAATTTTGACAATTGGCATGATAAAAATGAAAAAGGTGCAGTCTTCAATTCCTTTCAAATCAGACTTACCTCCTTAGTGCCGTTAGGATTCGTGACTGTCACAGTACACTTTCCATTGGCCCTGGCAGTAACCAAACCCTTAAGGTAAAGCTCCTTGGTGTCTGCGACATAGCACGCGTTCTTTGAATCAAAGGGGTGCAGTTTGTGCCTCCATCCTCTCCTTCTCAGGCTTACCGGAGGTATATGGCAGCCTTGCCGTAGATTTGCATCTCCGCGTCCGTACTCATGGTGACGGATCACTAGGAAAAGAGATGTGAAACAAGAAACTTGATTGACTTTGTGGTGCTTCTTCCACAGTCAACAGAGTTGTGAGTGGTTTTCTCTCACAGAACATTTGTCACTTTTCTTATAAATACTCAAACTATGTCTCACCTTATTTTTCCCCTTCTACAGATGAATTTGTACTTCTTGGAGAACCCTGGGAAACATTAGGGTGTGTGAATAAGTCTAAAGCATTATCATTTTAGCCCTCGGAGGGCCAGAAAACATCATTCAACTCAATCATGACAGCCTTGTCCAATTAAACTACAGGTGCAAACTGGTAACTTTCATTTTCCTCGTGGCAACTGACTGTACTACACATTCTGACAAGAATTCAAATAAATACCCCTGAAAACCCAGTTACATTATAGACCAACCCCTCAATTTACAAACAACAGGAGCACCACTTTTGACCGTAAATGAAAAGTAACAGATTTGAATAGAAAACACATTTAAACTTAAACACAATAAATAAATAAAACATTTTAAATTAATGCCACTTGATTGCATGTTTAAAATCTAACAAAACACATGTAAGATTCGGAGCACACAAAATATTGGCAAATGTAAACATGTGAAGAGGTGGAGAGAGTCTTACCACAGAGGAAGAAGGTTGTCTGACTTATGGATGCTGGGGTCTCTGCCTGCTTATATCTGGTTGAAACTGTCAACCAAGCAAAAGTTAATTATGGACCACTCTGGTAAAGGAAATGGATTGGATGAGAGACCTCTGTATTTCTCTGTCTCACTAGCGCCACCAACTTGCAGGAGAACCACACTCCCATTAAATTACTTTTAATTGAAATATTTGTTTCTGAATTGATTTTCACTGAATTTACGTAAATTAGATCAAATCAATGTTACTTGTCACATTTGCCGAATACAACAGGTGTAGTGAAATGCTACTTACAAGCCCTTAACCAACAATTCAGTTTTAAGAAAAAAAATTGTAAAGTAAAAAATAGATAAGAATTAAATAATAATAATTATGACAATATCAATATGACAATAAATTATGACACTCCAATACTGTAATGACAGTATAATTGTAAAACAAATTAATCTTACTTAATTTAGTTTCATTTTTGTGGCATTAATTCCTTCATCAACAACTTCTCTTTATATTTAAAAGATTTTATTACTATTATTTTGCCTTGTCCCAACACCATCCTCTAACTGTCTCCTCAGTCACCTCATGCTGGTGAAGGAGTTGGGCTGTTACCTCGTGCTGTTGATTTGTCACCCTGGTTACAATTCATATTTGCCAAAAATGATTTTTAAAGCTACAACAGAAACCTTTAGGCTTTCAATTCCAGCTCATAAAAGTGTTCAATCAACTGTTGTTAGTTATTTATTCTACAGTATGATCTATTGAAGATGCGTCAGGAAGCTTTTAATTTAATCTCACATTTCAGTTGTCTACTAAACGGTCAGGAGGATTCTTAAGGCTGGTACCTAACATCAGGTACAGTATTATATCATTCTTATCCACTCATATTTCTGACAGCCATGTAGGCTGCCTCAAACTTTTATTACACTCTGAGGTAAACCGTTTAGCAGCTGGCTTCTATAAAACTGCTTTAAAATGAATAGGGGATAGTTACAATAAAGTAACAGATTCCTTTCCATTTCCATTACATTTGAATTAATCCTTTACAATACAGTTTTATATCTTTCTAACAGACAGCTCTAGCAACTTGTGAGGGAACCACCATCAGCAGAGACATTTCTTTAAACTATTTTTAATAAATGTAATTCAGCAATATAATTCACACACTAGATGTTAATGTATTTAAATGTATGTAAATTGTAAAGTATTTTGTCTGTAATGTCTGATTTGGTTATGTGTTGGACTCCAGTAAGACTAGCTGTCACCATTGGCGTCGGCCAATAGGGATCCTAATAAATCAAATCAGGAAGTTCTTCTTTCAAGTCAGGCATTTCACATTCTTTAATATCTATCTCATCTTTGCTGTTATCAAACCTCTGCATTTATAGTCGTTTAAATGTTCTTTGTGTCTAATGGTGCAGCCTATTAATGTTCAATAGTGTGAAACCTTACAACAGGGCCGGCCCTAGCTTTTGGGGCCTAGCGAGATTTGGGCCACAGTGGAAGTCATGGCCCCACTGACATGCCTGCGGTGCCCGGCCGGTTTAGACCATGATTACTACGATGTTTAGATAGCTGGCTAGATTGGTAAATTAATCTAAAACATGGCTAATTCAGTGACTGATATAAGAACAGAACATCTGCTGATGCACAACCAATTGCACCTTGTGTGCTCTACCATTCTAACTCTGCTGGATGCACAAGTTGAGCAGGGGGCTGACCATCTGTGAGGACCATCAAGGCCTTTTAATTTCTTGGACTGTGTTCTAGTCTTCACTGCAGCCAAGGTTATTGTTTGGTATATCTGCCAACATTTCCTAAATCTGGCACCGATGCCACTGTATTAGTCAGAATATATTTACTTGGCGTGTTTGTGGGTGGAGAGAACATCAACACCATGCAGACTAAGAGTTTATGACATTCAAGTTATTTTAATGTGCAAAGATCTGGAATGACATATGACCGGTTGTTTTTGTATCTCAGGGACATGTTTTCTCTAAGCTCCAAACTTGTTACCCGCAAATCGGGGGGGTGGGGATGTCAGAGGAATAGACAAATGTGAATTTGGCCACAAAGATCTCAACTGACTTTACAGCCATGGGGCTTCTCACAATGCACGTATTGAGATCAGGGTTGGGTCATTTCGAGAAAATTTAGGAATTGACCTGCAATAATTTCTCATTAAAAGCCTTGTGAAGTATTGGAACTTCAGTTCACTTCCTGAATGAACTGAATTGTATTTCTTCATTAACACACTGAACCTGATTTTAGGTAATTAAGGGCTAAATTGAAGATTATGATCCATTGATTTAGCTAAACCCGCTATGTTAGCGCTGGGGTGAACACGAGCCTGCACACGATGTCGATGGGCTGTCCAGAACAGGAGTTGCAGGCCTCTTAACTGCCAGATGTCACTAAACAGTTGAGTAAACTGTCATTATAAAACTGTCATTGTACATATTTGACGTATTGTGGCAGGCCCTTCGGAGGATCAGACAGTAACGCTTCATCCAATTACATTTTAAGGGTGCTTTAATTCCTCAGGCAGAGCGGCTCTAGCCACTAAGTGGCATAATTGGCATAGGGGGCCCTCGACCCCCCCACCCACCCCCAAAAATAAGTAAAAAATAATAATAAATAGGAAATCTGTCGGGTTCTCAAGTTACTATTAGGAGTTAGAATGGTAGAATAACCAAGGTGCAATTTAAAAATGCGGTTGTGCATTAGCAGTTTTCCTCTTGTTATGTCAGTCACTGAATAGAGATTTTCACAGGTCCACCCGATTACCCGGGACCCGAACCGGTCCGAAATTCTGTAGTTGACCCTCGGATCTAGGTAGGGTCCTGTTTGGTGGCCATGGACCTCAGGTCCATGTGAAAACATGTGAAATAGCGACCAGAGCAGAAATTAGACTATTATAATGAGTAAGACCTGAGTTACAGAAATAGCCTAAACAAAATAAATGTTATCTGGGGTGGCAGGTAGCCTAGTGGTTAGAGTGTTGGGCCAGTAACCAGCAGGTAGCCTAGTGGTCAGAGTGTTGGGCCAGTAACCAGCAGGTAGCCTAGTGGTCAGAGTGTTGGGCCAGTAACCAGCAGGTAGCCTAGTGGTCAGAGTGTTGGGCCAGTAACCAGCAGGTAGCCTAGTGGTTAGAGTGTTGGGCCAGTAACCAGCAGGTAGCCTAGTGGTTAGAGTGTTGGGCCAGTAACCAGCAGGTAGCCTAGAGGTTAGAGTGTTGGGCCAGTAACCAGCAGGTAGCATAGTGGTTAGAGTGTTGGGCCAGGAACCAGCAGGTTAGCCTTAATTGGTTAGAGTGTTGGGCCAGTAACCAGGGTAGCCTAGTGGTAGAGTGTTGGGCCAGTAACCAGCAGGTAACCTAGTGGTTAGGGTGTTGGCCAGTAAACCAGCAGGTAGCCTAGTGGTAGAGTGTCTGGGCCAGTAACTGAAAGGTTGCTAGATCAAATCCCGAGATGACAAGTAACAATCTGTTGTTCTGCCCATGAAACAAGGCAGTTAACCCACTGTTCCTAGGTAGGCGTCATTGTAAATAAGAATTTGTCTTAATTTACTTCCTAGTTAAATAAAGGTTCAATACATAATAACTAAAATATCTGTCTACAGCACTCATCACTGACCATCTCTGACTTTACATACAGTAGTGTCCTAAAATCACCACATTCTAATCTGAAGAATGTTGTAACTGAAAATAAAATACAATCTCAGAAACTCCATCCAACTATAGTGTTATCATAATGAAATGCTCAGGTGAGTAGGCCTAGACCTCATCCCAATTGTTGGAAATGACATGGGCATGCATATGGGACACTCTTGAAGCTTGATGTTGGTCAAAACTGAGTCAACAAACAACAAGTGCCTTTTGAACGGGCTATGGTAGTAGGTGCCAAGTGCACTGTTTTGAATGTGTCAAGAACTGCAATGCTGCCTGTGTTTTTGTCACACTCAACAGTTTCATTAGTGTTTCATGAATGGTCTACCACCCCAAAGGACATCCAGACAACATGACAGAAATGTGGGAAGCATTGGAGTCAACATGGGGCAGCATCCCTGTGGAACACTTTCAACCACCTTGTAGAGTCCATGCCCCGATGAATTGAGGCTGTTCTTAAGGCTAAAGGGGGTGCAACTCAAAACAAGGAAGGTGTTCCTAATGTTTTGTGCACTCCAGTTGCTATCGCCTATCTTTAGTCTACATCAATCTTTATCAAAACAGTTAAAAAAGGTATAGATTTTTTATGTTGCACGCAGTAAATAATACCGAATATTAGATTACAGCCAAAACTGAATTATGTGCTGCTCTCAGTCTGGCACACGATCGTCGTTACATCAAAATATTTGGTCGACAGAAATAAGGAAAACGTTTTTGAAAACTTTATAATATTCTCAATCTAACTATAGGGATACCATTATGAAAATACTAAGCTGTAGACCCCGAATCCATTATTTTAGATGCAACAGAATATGGATGAGTGAAAACCATTTCGGACACATCTCGGACATGTTTCAGGTCGGATCTGGTCAACCTCGGATCCAAATCGGAATTGGGTATTGATATTCTAAAAAATACTGGTCCTGTCAAGGTCAGTGGGATTTTTGTGGGCTCTAATTCGGTGAGGTTCTCATTTTCAGGACCCAAGAAATCCTCTATCACTGACAGTCACCTAATTAGCCCATGTCAGCTAAGATTTGTAGATTGTTGAGTTAGTCTAGCCAGCTATATAAAACTTGTTGTAATCATGGTTGAATTATCAACCAGGCACGCAGGGCAAAAGCTCAGGGGCCTTGACCTCCAGGGGGCCCCCATTGATTTTGTTAGTCACTCCACTCAGATATCATATTAACATGCCATAAGTCCCGTAAAATGTATAGAATTGCAGAAAATGTGTTATAAAATTGTATTGGGGGGCAACTACATTTAGCTTAGGGTCCCCAAAAGGCTAGGGCCGGCTCTGGAGTTATCCTAGCACCTTGGCTCACATCAGCATTTTTTACATGATTCAATCCATTAAAATGT
Organism: Salmo trutta; assembly: GCF_901001165.1. Classification (NCBI taxonomy): domain Eukaryota; kingdom Metazoa; phylum Chordata; class Actinopteri; order Salmoniformes; family Salmonidae; genus Salmo; species Salmo trutta. The sequence continues at coordinate 31,369 of NW_021823217.1, forward strand.
CACAGCAGTAAAACTCTATATCTGGATATGACATGTCACATGCTGTGCATGGATCCACAAAACAACCAAGCTGGGTTCATTCAGATCTTATTTTCCAGGTCACATATCTCGCTGTAAATTTAGTATGGGTGGGGCCAATGTCAGCAATGTGAGGACCTCGTGGTCGACTAATAAGGTCTAAATAATGTGCTGTTCTGTACCGGATCTCTCTGTGGTCCACATTACAGGTTATGAGGTCTTTTCAGCATGCAGTGTGAAGTCAATGGAGGGCTGAATGTAATATTCATCTCAGAAATGTAGAATTATAAAGAAGGATACCATTTTCAAGGATAAACATATTGGGAACGGTTGTGTTTTCCAGGAAGCTTTACAGATCTATGGACAAACAAGTAGTCAAAATGATTACCCCCCCCTGTCAGTGAACTTCTCCAGCCAATGGCATGTTCCTAAACTGGGTGTCAGAATTACATGCAGCCTAAAGTTGTTTGGGATTGCTTTATGACCATCTGTCATAGAGATGTCAAAGTATCAAACCACAGCTGCTGAGCTGTGGTTGACACTCCAATTTCATCCCATACAGTCGATGGCAGAGTTACAGGGAAGTATATCAAAGCAACAGATGAGTTAGGAGCCCAATATGGCCATGTTCAGCGTCAGAAATACATTCAGCTTCCACAGCAATCTCTAAGGTAAATTAACATTGCTTCATTGCTTCATTGCTTTGTTGGCAGATCTACTGCTATTTGAGCCGTGCACCAGATGACGTTTACGAATAGGAAAGAGACTTATACCTGATGCGGCTATTAAACGGACCAGTCAAATATCTGCTTCTTTTTGGACAGCTTATTGTAGACTTTCAAATGTAAAGACAACACAGATAGTAGAAAAACAGTCAAAAAACAAAAAAAGTAAAGTCCATAACAGAGAACATCAATAAAACTGGGAATCTCACACTCCCCTTCAGCTGCAGCTGTTGGAACATAAGCGTCTGGAGGAGCAAGGTGTGTGTGTGTGGTGTGTGTGTGTGTGTGTGTGTGTGTGTGTGTGTGTGTGTGTGTGTGTCTACAATTATATTTCATACAGGTATGGTCATGCGAATAAGACCCCATTGAGTTGTTTGGCGGTCATATTAGAGGAAGTCTTCTGTGATTGCCTTGTATCTACAAATCTTTTTAAAAACCTGTTCTAGCTGTGTGTATGTAATTTGGTGCTTCTCTCACCAAAGTTACCATTCAAAAACGTAACTTCCAACATTCTCATGTCAATTGCACAATATGTGCTAACTTTAAACAATAGTTGAAGGTGGTACTGTCAAATTTGGTTATATTATATACATTGAAAGGTGATGTCATGACCTGTCAGAACCACTTGTCAAGCAAAGTTTAAAATGTATCAGGGTTTCCTTTTTTTTAAAGCAATTCATACAGGTAATTCTGATATGTACCCTAGATGTCAAAGGTCTAAGTTATGTTGACCTGAACATTCCCGAAAGTGTGTCTAGTGGTTAGCTGTGAATCTAAGCTTTTCAATTATATACTGTATGAGTATTGGGTATATGTGAGCAATAACTTTGTTTGTGATAGGGTAAAATCCCTACCTTATCCTATGGTGAAAATTAATAGGATGGATGTCACGTCCTGATCCTAGTAAGATGTAATTTTCTATAGTAGAGTAGGTCAGGGCGTGACAGGGGGGGTTTTTGTGTTTTTCTATGTTTTCTATTTCTATGCTTAAGTTCTAGTTTTTCTATTTCTATGTTGGGATTGTTTGGGTTGACCTCTAATTAGAGGCAGCTGATCCTCATTGCCTCTGATTAGAGATCATATTTAGTAGGGGTTTTTCTTCCTGGGTTTTGTGGGTAGTGTATTTCACATGATGGAACTGTTGTTGGTTGTTTTGTTCTAGTGTCGTCATAATAAAAGTGAATATGAGCACTATACACGCTGCACCTTGGTCCCCTTTATACGACCCACGTTATAATGGAGGGATGGAATGAAAGAGTGAAAACACAGAGAAAGCTGCCATTGCTGCACTGCTATCACACATGTTACATCTCTAGGGACATAGACCTTCAAGAAAATCACTGTGAGACATCGTCACCCCAAGTGAACCCTACGGCCCAAATGTGGGGGTCTGGCCCATGGACTATTTCTGGAAACGACAGCCTGCAGTACCCAGGTCGACCTTGAACCGCATGGCTTTAATGAGAGGGGGGCAGTCGTTCTCCCCTGATTTCGGCTGACTGTTTGGCTTTCATTCCTACCTTTCCCGCCACTGTGGATATATTTATAGCACTCTCATAAATTCTGAGGTCTCCGCTATGTGTCTGATATGCTGACAAGCTATCTAGCCTCTAACTCATTGCAATTTGAACCCTCTGGTAAATGTGGATAAGTCTAATGTTACTGAATACATTAAATGCTTTTTTCCTAAACGGGTATAGACTTGTTATTGCTTGTGTATCAGATGGGGGATCTGTGAAACTCACTCCTCAGCCTGACGTGTCTCCACTTGCGCTGCCAAATGTAAACATTAGCATTACCATTAACAATAAAGTTTAATGAACTTCATTCATCCCTGAGGGGCAATCATTTCTGGCAGGCATAGGATACAGTTAAAAGGCAATAAACATACACTTGAAGCAATGGCGGGTTCTAGGACCATTTCAACGGGGGGGCCAAGCTGGGGCCAGTTGTACTGTTAGAGGGGCCAGTTACTTTAGACGTTATTGTTGTCATATTGTTTTCTTCACTGCATTGCAGGCATTAGCAGGCAAAAGACCATGTTCATAATCATCATCGTTGCCACTGTCTAATAACGGATGTAAAAAAAAAAGAACAATAGCAAAAATTAGTTATGTAAAAATTACTTCATACTCCACATTTAGGGGGGCCACAAAGGGGTCCAAAATTGTGTGTGTGTGGGGGGGGGGGGGGGGGGCAAACCTGGTGGCCAACAGATGTGTGCAAACCTGGTGGCCAACTACAAGAAACGTCTGACCTCTGTGATTGCCAACAAGGGTTTTGCCAAGTACTAAGTCATGTTTTGCAGAGGGGTCAAATACTTATTTCCCTCATTAAAATGTACATAAATTTATAACATTTTTGACATGCGTTTTTCTGGATTTTTTTATTGTTATTCTGTCTCTCACTGTTCAAATAAACCTACCATTAAAATTATAGACTGATCATTTCTTTGTCAGTGGGCAAATGTACAAAAACAGGCAGGGGATCAAATACTTTTTTCCCTCACTGTATGTATGTTCGGGTCCGTTATTGTGGGCTCGGTATTGTATGACATGTTATTGGAATATTTGAGGTAAAGCTACTTGTGTTACTCATCTCTGCTGTCCTGTGCCTGACTCCTCTGCACCAGCTACACCCCAGACCACTACAATAAAAGCCATTGAATCATATCTAAAGTAATTTATGTAATATTGTCGAGATGAGTAAAATGCTTTTGCTTCTCAACAGCCTGGTCGAGCTCTGCAATTTCCAAAATAAACATGAAGTTGAAAAAAAAAAACTATTGGAAGTTCTTATTTGAGTAGTAGGTTTTTAAGGTGTTTTTTCAAGAAGAGGACAGTTAAAGGATTAAATAACATTTCCTAGGATTTTCTACCTGCAGTAACCCTAGTGGATAATGCAGGTAGAAATAATACTGGTAAAAGCGAAATGCCTCTAAAGTGTCCAAAAAGTAAGGACCCCACTCATGAGAGGGTTCTAAATGGAACTCACAAGGGTTTCCCTACTACAGGGATAAATCAAAGGGTTGACGTGGCACCCAAAGGGTTTCCCTGTCACACCCTAATCTGTTTCACCTGACTTTGTGCTTGTCTTTCACCCCCCCCCTCCAGGTGTTGCCCATCCTCCCCATTATCCCTGTGTATTTATACCTGTGTTCTCTGTTTGTCTGTTGCCAGTTCGTTTTGTTTTGTGAAACCTACCAGCATTTTTTTACTCTGCTCCTGCCTGTTCTTGCTCACGTTTTCTAGTCCTTCCTGGTTTTGGACCGTTCTGCCTGCCCTGACCCTGATACTGCCTGACATTCTATACCTTGCCCCACCATTCTGGATTATTGACCCGTCTGCCTTTGACCTGTCGTTTGCCTTCCCCTGTTTTTGAAATAAACTTTTGTTTCTTAGACACTGTGTGCGTCTGGGTCATACCTAAAACATGATATTCCCCATAGGGACAAATGACAGACTCCTCTATTGGTTCTTCTTGAATAAGTTCTAAATAGCAGAATAGTTTCATCTCCGGAGTTCTTTGCAGTTGACTTTCAACGTCATTACCTGCTAAACAATGTTTTATTCTAATCTTTTAACGATCTCTGTCATACCCACAGACCTGCAGGTGTAGCAGCAAATATCTGTCTTACCCACAGAGTTCTTACCAACAGACCTGCAGGATGTAGCAGCAATCTCTGTCTTACCCACAGAGTTCTTACCCACAGACTGCTGGTGTGTAGCAGCAAATCTCTGTCTTACCCACAGAGTCTTACCCACAGACCTGCTGGTTGTAGCCGCAAATATCTGTCTTACCCACAGAGTCTTACCCACAGACCTGCTGGTGTAGCAGCAAATATCTGTCTTACCCACAGAGTCTTACCCACAGACCTGCATGTGTAACAGCAAATATCTGTCTTACCCACAGACCTGCTGGTGTTACAGCAAATGCAGGTCGCTAGCAAACAAGAGGTTGGGAGTTCAAATCCCTAAGTGAGGTTGCCTCCCATGTAATCAAAATACAGCAGCATGCTATCCCTTACAGAGTCCTGTGTGGCTCAGTTGGTAGAGCATGGTGTTTGCAACGCCTGGGTTGTGAGTTCGATTCCCATGGGGGGGGCCAGTATGGAGAAAAAAATGTATGAAATGTATGCATTCACTACTGTAAGTCGCTCTGGATAAGAGCGTCTGCTAAATGACTAAAATGTAAATGTACAGCAATAACACCTTGTGGTGACAGAATTGGGGTGAGCTGTTGTAACTTCACAAGGTTTATGCCCTATTCTGTGTTGAACTGTGATGTTATGCATTTCATAGACTCCTGTTATGTCTGCATCCTAACACAAGGCCATTGTGTTCTGGAAACTGTTGCTTGGACAAAGACCTGTTGTGTAAACATTATGATCACCCCTCCTCTATATGAGGGACCTGAAACTATTCTCCCCAAGGAGCTCCTTCCCTGACTCTGATCAGAGGACAGCTCTACCTTGCAGCTGCGTGTATTTAAAGATTCACTATTATACCTTAAATTAGTCTCTGTCAAAATCTTGGATCGAGTTTTCCACAACAACCTTAATTCAGCTCTAAAAATACAGTAACTTGTTTTTTTTTGACAGCGTAATGAAGAACCTTCTGTTTCCTGGTCGACCTGGTTGGCGGATGGTTATAAAATAACCATTATAAAAAGGTTATTCGCAGCCCAAAAAGTGTCCCCCTACAGGGACAAAATGAATAAAGAGGTTGACAATTGTGATACCCTTTATTACAGCTCTTACCATTGCTAGGTCTTGTTTTTTATTTTTTAAATGTAACCTTTATTTAACTAGGCAAGACAAATCCGGACGACGCTGGGCCAATTCTGCGCTGCCCTATGGGACTCCAATCACCGGCCGGATGTGATACAGCTTTGATTCAAACCAGGTCCAACAGTGACGCCTCTTGCACTGAGATTCAGTGTCGTAGACCGCTGCGCCACTCGGGAGCTGTTCTTCAATTAAATAATGGGAGAGGCCTAGGTTTGGGAAAGGTGGGAACTAAAGTGGTAGATTTACTGCATGTAATAACAGGCTTAATACATAGTAGTGAACTTACTCTATTGGTAATTATGCTGGAACATAGGGCTTATGTTATGTCATGTAAAGGGACATGTTGCCTTGTACACTTACATATGGGTGGTCCCCACGGGACTCGAAACCACGACTTTTGGCATTCGCAAGCGCCATGTTCAACGGACTGAGCCACACAGGACTAAGTGGCTTTGGATAAAAGTGTTTGCTAAATGGCTTATATTATTGTATACTGTTTTAAGTTTTTCTTCCCGCTTAAAACTACAACTCCCATGTGTCCCCTCTCCCGCACTAGAGGAGGTTTAAAAGAAGTCCATACGTCTAACATTATGAACTTTTCAGACAGATTTAGGCTATTCAACAAGGAACATGTAGTAGCCTATCTGTTAATCCATGTAGCTACGAGGAGTGACATCTAGTGGAAATGTATTTGTTGCACCCGTTTCCTCAGTGTTTATGTGATAATGATTTAGCCCACTGGAGGGCAGTGGCTGATGGATAACCTCCCTCTCGTTCATGAGGCGCTCTTCAACCGGATGTGTGCATGTCGTTGTCTTATGAATTCATGGTTCACGTTGTATCTCATTGCCGTGGCAGCATTTCTAGCTACAACATGGGAATTGGGAACGACAAGTGACAGTGTGATGACTGTATATCAAGTTTAGTGTAAAACAACAGTGTAGAAATAACAGTTTATGTGCGGGATCTTATCTTAGATCTGTATTTCTGCCGGAGGTTGGCGGGGGCAAACAGTCACGATGGTGAAAGAGCAGTTTAGAGAGACTGATGTGGCCAAAAAAATGTAAGTATATCCAGTTAGTTAGCTAGCTTGCTGCTAGCCATTAGCCATTAATATTTCCCCCAGCCCTCTAGCTATGAGTAGTGTTCGTAAATAATTGCCTAAAAGCAGCTTGCACTTTGTGACATGAGCTTGCTTTTTCATAGCTAGCGAGCTTTTGCAATTGCATCATTGATTGAACAGGGTCAGCATGCTGGTAACACGTTTTAGAAAGCTAGCTAAACAAACAATCACATCCCCACCTGGCTAATGTGGACAGGATATCGAACTCATCTTGCCATGACAACTGACACTCTTGCTAAGTACATGGTAAAGCATGACGAAGTAGCCTCAAGTAGACATCCAGAAAGGCAATGCTGACCATGCTTTACAAATGACTCCCAATTGACCCCTAAACTATAGCTTGTTATCATTGGCAGTTGTTGCTTGGGTAGGACCTAATTGCTAGTTGACCTACTAGCCAGTGTCTAATTGACCCCTAGGCTGAGTTGGCTATCTATTCCAGTTATGTCAACAGAAGCCACATCTGTTTTGGATGAAGTCGGCTGAGCAGATGAGACAGCAGGCTCATATCCAAGTGGTCAGTAAGAACTGTACAGCCAGGACACCAGCCATACTCCTCTACCATATGGAGTACTGGATCACGCATGGTAGGGCTGACACGTACACACACACACGTACACACACCACCACACCATCACATGGTACCACTACCGGTCAAAAGTTTTTAAAACACCTACTCATTGAAAGGTTTTTCTTTATTTTTACTATTATCTACATTGTAGAATAATAGTGAAGACATCAACTTTGAAATAACACATGGAATCATGTAGTAACCAAAACAGTGTTAAACAAATCAAAATATATTTTATATTTGAGATTCTCAAATAGCCACCCCTTTGCCTTTATGACAGCTTTGCAAACTCTAGGCATTCTCTATTGGTGGTTGTGACCCAACTGTCATGTTATATTCCAGGGCACCAGTGAGAAGGATCGTCCATGTGAGACGTGTGGGAAGAACCTGGCTGACTGTCTGGGACACTATGGATATCTGGATCTGGAGATGCCCTGTTTTCATGTGGGCTATTTCAAAGCCATCATTGGAATCCTACAGGCAAGTTCACTATAACAGTAACTGACAAAATAAGGAAACACTTGAGTAAATGAGGAATACAAAGTAGGCTATATAGAAAGCAGGTGCTTCCAACACAGGTGTGGTTCCTGAGTTAATTAAGCAATTACCATCCCATCATGCTTAGGATCATGTGTACAAATGCTCAGTTGCCTATTATCTTGGCTACCATGGCTAGAAGAAGAGATCTCAGTGACTTTGAAAGAGGGGTCTCAAAGGAACATAGAGGGTTTAAAGGGTGTGTCTCAGTCACCAGATCTCAACCCAATTGAACACTTACGGAAGATTCTGGAGCGGCATCAGAGACAGCGTTTTTCCTCCACCATCAACAAAACAACACATATGGAATTTCTTGTAGAAGGGTGTGGCATCCCTCTAATAGAGTTCCAGACACTTGTAGAATTCTATGCCAAGGGAAAGCTGTTCTGGCGGCTCGTGGTCGCCCAACGCCCACTTTATGTTGATGTTTCCTTTATATTGGCAGTTATCTGTATGTATTTATCTTCTCTCTCTCACTACAATGTAGCAAACTAAATATGACCATTACTGTACTGCACACTGAGTAGCCTACATCACAACCTTGACCATCCTGATTAAATTATCATAGTTAATTCTTTGACTCTTTTGCTATGTGATTGTTATTCAAGCTGGCCCGTTAGAACATCATGTGATTGTTGTTCAAGCTGGTGCATTAGAACACCATGTGATTGTTGTTCAAGCTGGCCCATTAGAACACCATGTGATTGTTATTCAAGCTGGCCCATTAGAACACCATGTGATTGTTATTCAAGCTGGCCCATTAGAACATCATGTGATTGTTATTCAAGCTGGCCATTAGAACATCATGTGATTGTTGTTCAAGCTGGGCCCGTTAGAACATCATGTGATTGTTGTTCAAGCTGGCCCATTAGAACATCATGTGATTGTTATTCAAGCTGGCCCATTAGAACATCATGTGATTGTTATTCAAGCTGGCCCATTAGAACATCATGTGATTGTTGTTCAAGCTGGCCCATTAGAACCATCATGTGATTGTTGTTCAAGCTGGCCCATTAGAACACCATGTGATTGTTGTTCAAGCTGCCCATTAGAACACCATGTGATTTGTTATTCAAGCTGGCCCCGTTAGAACACCCATGTGATTGTTATTCAAGCTGGCCCATAAGAACATCATGTGATTGTTATTCAAGCTGGCCCATTAGAACACCATGTGATTGTTGTTCAAGCTGGCCCGTTAGAACATCATGTGATTGTTATTCAAGCTGGCCCGTTAGAAAATCATGTGATTGTTATTCAAGCTGGCCCATAGAACACCATGTGATTGTTTGTTCAAGCTGGCCCATTAGAACATCATGTGATTGTTGTTCAAGCTGGCCCGTTAGAACATCATGTGATTGTTATTCAAGCTGGCCCATTAGAACACCATGTGATTGTTATTCAAGCTGGCCCATTAGAACACCATGTGATTGTTATTCAAGCTGGCCCATTAGAACACCATGTGTGTTATTCAAGCTGGCCCATTAGAACACCATGTGATTGTTATTCAAGCTGGCCCGTTAGAACATCATGTGATTGTTGTTCAAGCTGGCCCGTTAGAACATCATGTGATTGTTGTTCAAGCTGGCCCATTAGAACATCATGTGATTGTTATTCAAGCTGGCCCGTTAGAACATCATGTGATTGTTATTCAAGCTGGCCCGTTAGAACATCATGTGATTGTTATTCAAGCTGGCCCATTAGAACACCATGTGATTGTTATTCAAGCTGGCCCGTTAGAACATCATGTGATTGTTATTCAAGCTGGCCCGTTAGAACATCATGTGATTGTTGTTCAAGCTGGCCCATTAGAACACCATGTGATTGTTATTCAAGCTGGCCCATTAGAACACCATGTGATTGTTATTCAAGCTGGCCCATTAGAACATCATGTGATTGTTATTCAAGCTGGCCCGTTAGAACATCATGTGATTGTATCAAGCTGGCCCGTTAGAACATCATGTGATTGTGTTCAAGCTGGCCATTAGAACATCATGTGATTGTTATTCAAGCTGGCCCGTTAGAACATCATGTGATTGTTGTTCAAGCTGGCCCATTAGAACATCATGTGATTGTTATTCAAGCTGGCCCATTAGAACACCATGTGATTGTTATTCAAGCTGGCCCGTTAGAACACCATGGTGATTGTTATTCAAGCTGGCCCATTAGAACACATGTGATTGTTATTCAAGCTGGCCCATTAGAACACCATGTGATTGTTATTTCAAGCTGGCCCGTTAGAACATCATGTGATTGTTATTCAAGCTGGGCCCATTAGAACACCATGTGATTGTTATTCAAGCTGGCCCGTTAGAACACCATGTGATTGTTATTCAAGCTGGCCCATTAGAACACCATGTGATTGTTATTCAAGCTGGCCCGTTAGAACATCATGTGATTGTTATTCAAGGCTGGCCCATTAGAACACCATGTGATTGTTTATTCAAGCTGGCCCGTTAGAACATCATGTGATTGTTATTCAAGCTGGCCCGTTAGAACATCATGTGATTGTTATTCAAGCTGGCCCATTAGAACACCATGTGATTGTTATTCAAGCTGGCCCGTTAGAACATCATGTGATTGTTGTTCAAGCTGGCCCATTAGAACATCATGTGATTGTTATTCAAGCTGGCCCATTAGAACATCATGTGATTGTTATTCAAGCTGGCCCGTTAGAACACCATGTGATTGTTATTCAAGCTGGTGCATTAGAACACCATGTGATTGTTATTCAAGTTGGCCCATTAGAACACCATGTGATTGTTATTTCAAGCTGGCCCATTAGAACACCATGTGATTGTTATTCAAGCTGGCCCATTAGAACACCATGTGATTGTTATTCAAGCTGGCCCATTAGAACACCATGTGATTGTTATTCAAGCTGGCCCATTAGAACATCATGTGATTGTTATTCAAGCTGGCCCGTTAGAACACCATGTGATTGTTTTTCAAGCTGGCCCATTAGAACACCATGTGATTGTTATTCAAGCTGGCCGGTTAGAACACCATGTGATTGTTATTCAAGCTGGCCATTAGAACACCATGTGATTGTTATTCAAGCTGGCCCATTAGAAACATCATGTGATTGTTATTCAAGCTGGCCCATTAGAACACCATGTGATTGTTGTTCAAGCTGGCCCATTAGAACACCATGTGATTGTTATTCAAGCTGGCCCATTAGAACACCATGTGATTGTTGTTCAAGCTGGCCCATTAGAACACCATGTGATTGTTATTCAAGCTGGCCCATTAGAACACCATGTGATTGTTGTTCAAAGCTGGCCCATTAGAACATCATGTGATTGTTATTCAAGCTGGCCCATTAGAACACCATGTGATTGTTATTCAAGCTGGCCCATTAGAACACCATGTGATTGTTATTCAAGCTGGTGCATTAGAACATCATGTGATTGTTATTCAAGCTGGCCCGTTAGAACACCATGTGATTGTTATTCAAGCTGGCCCATTAGAACATCATGTGATTGTTGTTCAAGCTGGCCCATTAGAACATCATGTGATTGTTATTCAAGCTGGCCCATTAGAACATCATGTGATTGTTATTCAAGCTGGCCCATTAGAACATCATGTGATTGGTTATTCAAGCTGGCCCATTAGAACACCATGTGATTGTTATTCAAGCTGGCCCATTAGAACATCATGTGATTCAAGCTGTGCATTAGAACATTTATATTTATTTTTTATTATTTCACCTTTATTTAACCAGGTAGGCCAGTTGAGAACAAGTTCTCATTTACAACTGCGACCTGGCCAAGATAAAGCAAAGCAGTGCGACAAAAACAACAACACAGAGTTACACATAAACAAATGTACAGTCAATAACACAATAGAAAAGAAAAATTGAAAAAATCTATGTACAGTGTGTGCAAATCACAAGGTAATACAGTAGGGAGAGTGCTGCTCAGTGCGAGGTAATACAGTAGGGGGAGGTGCTGCTCAGCGTGAGGTAATACAGTAGGGGGAGTGCTGCTCAGCGTGAGGTAATACAGTAGGGGGAGTGCTGCTCAGCGTGAGGTAATACAGTAGGGGGAGGTGCTGCTCAGGGGGAGGTAATACAGTAGGGGGAGTGCTGCTCAGCGTGAGGTAATACAGTAGGGGGAGTGCTGCTCAGTGTGAGGTAATACAGTAGGGAGGTGCTGCTCAGCGTGAGGTAATACAGTAGAGGGAGTGCTCAGCGTGAGGTAATACAGTAGGGGGAGTGCTGCTCAGCGTGAGGTAATACAGTAGGGGGAGTGCTGCTCAGCGTGAGGTAATACAGTAGGGGGAGTGCTGCTCAGTGCGAGGTAATACAGTAGGGGGAGTGCTGCTCAGCGTGAGGTAATACAGTAGGGGGAGTGCTGCTCAGCGTGAGGTAATACAGTAGGGAGTGCTGCTCAGCGTGAGTGTGAGGTAATACAGTAGGGGGAGTGCTGCTCAGCGTGAGGTATACAGTAGAGGGAGTGCTGCTCAGAGTGAGGTAATACAGTACGGGGAGTGCTGCTTCAGTGTGAGGTATACAGTAGAGGGAGTGCTGCTCAGCGTGAGGTAATACAGTAGGGAGTGCTGCTCAGTGTGAGGTAATAAGTAGGGGAGTGTTGCTCAGCGTGAGGTAATACAGTAGGGAGAGTGCTGCTCAGCGTGAGGTAATACAGTAGGGGAGTGCTGCTCAGCGTGAGGTAATACAGTAGAGGGAGTGCTGCTCCGCGGGAGGTAATACAGTAGGGGAGTGCTGCTCAGCGTGAGGTAATACAGTAGGGGGAGTGCTGCTCAGTGAGAGGTAATACAGTAGGGGGGAGGTGCTTCTCAAATGTAATTTTTTATGTGTTCTCCACACTCTTGTCCTCACAAGAACGTACTCAAGAGAACGTCTTTGGAGCATGAGAGTGTGGAGCACAGTAGTATGCATATTGAGAAACACCCAATGTGATTGTTGTTCCATTATAACTATGTTATTGTTGTTCAAATTAGCCCATGAAAACAATTAAGTTGTTGTTCAAATTAGCCCATTATAACATCATGTTGTTGTTGTTGAAATTGGCCCATTATGACATCATGTTGTTTTTCAAATTGGCCCATTATAACATCATGTTGTTGTTGTTCAAATTAGCCCATTATAACATCATGTTGTTGTTCATGTTGTTCCATTATGCCATCATGTTATTGTTGTTCATGTTGTTCCATTATGACATCATGTTATTGTTGTTCATGTTGTTCCATTATGACATCATGTTGTTGTTGTTCATGTTGTTGTTGTTCAAATTGTTTCCATTATAACATCATGTGATTGCGGTATCCCTCCAGATGATCCTGTAAGACGTGTTCTCACATCATGCTGACCAAAGAGGAGAAACTACAGTTTATGGATGTGTTGAAGAGGCCAGGCCTAGCGTACCTCCAGAAACGAGGAATGAAGAAGAAGATATCCGACAAATGCCGCAAAAGGACAATGTGTCTCAATTGCTCCACGTAAATGGTAGGGTATCAACAATATCTTAGTCTTTGATTGTTTACGGTTCAATTTGAAAATTTGGCCAAATATATATGAAGTTATATTGAATTGAGTTGGATTTAGTTGAGTTGAAAGCATAGCCCAAGTGGTGGTTGGTGTGACTGATAATGTCTTTGTTCTTCCCATTTAACAGGACCAGTGAGAAGTGTGGCTTGCTAAAGATCCTCCACGAGAAATACAAGACAACCAAGAAAGTGGTGGACACTGTAGTATCAGACTTCTCACTCATTCGATATCGCAATAGAACACAACAAAGAAGTGGGAGGGCTTGCTTAACAGGGCCTCAGGTGAGTCACGTTGAAGGCAACTAGGGCTTGCTTAACAGGGCTCAGGTGAGTCACGTTGAAGGCAACTAGGGCTTGCTTAACAGGGCTCAGGTGAGTCACGTTGAAGGCAACTAGGGCTTGCTTAACAGGCTCAGGTGAGTCACGTTGAAGGCAACTAGGGCTTGCTTAACAGGGCTCAGGTGAGTCACGTTGAAGGCAACTAGGGCTTGCTTAACAGGGCTCAGGTGAGTCACGTTTGAAGGCAACTAGGGCTTGCTTAACAGGGCTCAGGTGAGAGTCACGTTGAAGGCAACTAGGGCAACTTTTAACAGTTTACATGTCTACTTTGTAGAGGTCATGTGAGGTTAATGGATTGTTTGTATGTTTTTCACTTAGCAGTGACTCACAGTACAGAGTTCATACAGGGTTAGTATATGGGGTACTGTTGGAATTGAACCCACAACCCTGGTATTACTAGAGCAACACTTCTTACCAACTGGGTACACAGGTTTTAAATGCTGACCGATTATGTCCTTCACCCCGACGGAGAACCTGAGTCCTCTAGTGGTACTGAACCTCTTCAAAATGTGTCTGTCTGAATCCGGGAAACTGGCCCTTCTGACTGACCTTCATGTCCTGTGGTTTCAGGAGAACCTGAGTCCTCTGGTGGTGTTGAACCTGTTCAGGAGGATTCCAGCGGAGGACATTCCCCTGCTCCTGATGAACCCTGAGGCAGGTAAGCCTGCAGACCTCATCCTCACCCGTCTGCTGGTACCCCCACTCTGCATCCGCCCCTCTGTCATCTCAGACCTCAAGTCAGGTACTAACGAGGGATGACCCTCACCATGAAGCTCACAGAGATCATCTTCCTCAATGAGTCATCAAGAAGGTGGTACATTACATTTACATTTTAGTCATGTATGATGTCATAGAGAAGGTGGGCATCATGGGATGGGACCAGTAGCAGGAAATGTCAGTGAATTTGTGATTATGTTTTATTAATTGGCCCGGGAGTTTTTCCATGAACTGACCAGTGAAAAACCTCTGGGCCCCAGTAGGCTATTACTAACTAGTTGGTAAGCTGAGGAAAACCTCTGGGCCCCAGTAGGCTATTACTAACTAGTTGGTCAGCTAAGGAAAACCTCTGGGCCCAGTAGGCTATTACTAACTAGTTGGTCAGCCAAGGAAAACCTCTGGGCCTTTTTATGAAAGCAATAAAACAAGACAGAATAAGTTACAATTTCCAATTCACATTAGACAATAAGGTGGTTTGATGTTGTTATTGTTGTCAAATGAATGTTGAGTGGTGAATGAGTTGTTCTGCCTGCATCCCCATGCCGTCCCACAGCACCGTATGTCAGGGGCCAAGACCCAGATGATCATGGAGGACTGGGACTTCCTCCAGCTGCAATGTGCTCTCTACATCAACAGTGAGCTCTCTGGCATCCCCCTCAACATGGCCCTAAGAAGTGGACCAGAGGCTTCGTTCAGAGACTCAAGGGCAAACAAGGTCTCGCTCATATAAATAGTGGTTTCTAATTATTAATAGTTAACTGTTGTCTATTCTGATGTCTAGTTCTGTGGTCACTCTCACATCGTATTTATTGATAGTTGACACTGAATTCATGTGAATGTCATGTCTTTTGTCAAAACAATTTAGTTTATTTACACAGCTGACTCAGAAACAGGAAGTATCCTAGTTGATTGTAGCGCCATTTAATCACAAATTATAAAGTGGAATGTTATTCTCCACTGCTGCCTTTGGATTGATAAGAAATTTGGAGGACACTCAGTTATGATGGTTCGTGGTGTCCCTCAGGGCGATTCCGTGGAAAACCTCTCGGGAAAGAGAGTGGATTTCTCTGGGAGAACGGTCATCTCTCCGGACCCCCAACCTGCGAATCGATGAGGTGCTGTCCCTGTGCACGTAGCCAAATCCTGGACCTACCCAGAGAAGGTAAGAATCTATTGGCCACAACTTTAACTACAACTTATAAAGGCTTTATAAGAATTAGGGCTGTCCACGTTAAAGCGCAAACCCTTTTTAATGCTGTTAATTTCTTTGACGTTTTAACGCTTCTCCATTTCTTTACCCCGCGCGGCCCTTTTTAAGCGCACGTGTTTTAGGGAGGACCCTTTTAAGCGCAACACACAACACACTTTATGCTGTGTACTGTCAGTGTGCACTCGGTCTCAGTAGCGCTGTCGGTCTCCATTGTGGTGCGCTATGCACACAGCTTTGAGAAACAGTTTTGAAGGAAACCGTACAGATACTTCTACCATAAACATGTTCCCAGGCATTTCTTTAGATGACAGCAAAAAAAACAGGAATTTATACAGAAGTAGCGAACTAGTTATGCTAACGTTAGCTAGCTAGCCAAAATATTGTTTACAATGCCATGGCTGAATGCCTCTTGATTCATCTAACTTCCCACAATGATTTTATTCAGAACAGGACATCCATTCCATATAACTACTTTCTGTGTGTAGTTCACAGGTCAAAATACTTAATGATCCCAATTGTAGTAGCAGCAGCTTGTGACTAGTTCATGATGAAGACCATGGATCAGTTCAGCTTCAATATTATTGATAAGAGGGAGTAGGCCTCCTGAACCTTTGGGATCATGAATAGCTTGTATGTTACAGAGACGTTTGTGTTGTTTATGGTAAAAATGCCTTTAAAACATTTTGATCCAGACTATTTTGGGTTTAATAGTAACTCAATGTTCTGCTTTTAATGAAAAATTTGTTGAAGTCCAAATTGGAGCAAATTATAAAATTGCAATGAATCGCGATTTAACTAATTCCATTAACTCTATTTAATTATTTAATCGTTTGACTGCCTTAATAAGAATACATCAATAGTTTATAAGCACTACATAGATGCTTCACAAATCAGGATGGATCTCAAGGGAGTTTTGAGTGCCTTTTCCAGCTGTCTTTACCGTTGAGAAGTAACATGCACAGTGTCTCTTCACTGTCCTGTTGTATGACCTGTGACCTCTAAGTTGTTGTGCCCCAAGGTGAACAAGGCCAACTT
Organism: Salmo trutta; assembly: GCF_901001165.1. Lineage (NCBI taxonomy): Eukaryota > Metazoa > Chordata > Actinopteri > Salmoniformes > Salmonidae > Salmo > Salmo trutta. The sequence goes on from NW_021823217.1 coordinate 47,941, forward strand.
GGAGATGCTGAGGAAGCTGGTGCGTAGCGGTCCTGAGGTCCACCCTGGAGCCAACTTCATCCAGCAACGACACACGCAGATGAAGAGGTCAGGACAGTTCTATTAGACATGTTTAGTCAGTTAAAAGCCTGAGTTGATCCACACCCCAAAATGTTGGAGGCACTACATGCTAAAACGTTGGTGAGCTTTACCCATTCACTTATTAGAAGTATATATACACCATCTTCTTTCTTTTTTAGACATTTTAGTCGTTTTAAAGGGATACTTTGTCTTGAGGCCCTGTAGCTACTTCCTCAGTCAGATGAGCTCGTTGGGACCATTTTAATGTCTCTGTTTACTGGGACACCAGTTCATCTGACTCTGGGGAAGTAGATAAAGGGCCTCATTGTCCCGAAGTATCCCCTATTTAATAGATGCTCTTATCCAGTGTCAACTAAATGAGCTAAAACAACCACATTATCACAGTCATTTGGTTGTTGGTTGGGTCCGCCATCCTTTTGGTTTATAGGCCTACCGCTAAACTGAAACTGTGGTTACGGACCTACCGCTAAACTGAAACTGTGGTTACAGGCCTACCGCTAAACTGAAACTGTGGTTACGGACCTACCGCTAAACTGAAACTGTGGTTACAGGCCTACCGCTAAACTGAAACTGTGGTTACAGGCCTACCGCTAAACTGAAACTGTGGTTACAGGCCTACCGCTAAACTGAAACTGTGGTTACAGGCCTACCGCTAAACTGAAACTGTGGTTACAGGCCTACCGCTAAACTGAAACTGTGGTTACAGGCCTACCGCTAAACTGAAACTGTGGTTACAGGCCTACCGCTAAACTGAAACTGTGGTTAGGGAAAGAGGGAAAGTGTGATACCTAGTCAGTTGTACAACTGAAAGCCTTCAAATAAAATGTGTCATCCTTATTTAACCCACCCCTCTGACATCAGAGAGGTGCAGGCGGCTGCCTTAATCAACATCCACGTCTTCGACGCCCGTGGAACAAAGGGGTTAACTGCCTTGCTCAGGGGCAGAACGACAGATTTGTACCTTGTGAGCTCGGGGATTCGATCCAGCAACCTTTCGGGTTACTGGTCCAATGCTCTACACTAGGCTACCTGCCGCCCCTGCCGGTTATAGGCCTACCACTAAACTGAAACTGTGGTTACAGGCCTACCACTAAACTGAAACTGTGGTTACAGGCCTACCGCTAAACTGAAACTGTGGTTACAGGCCTACCGCTAAACTGAAACTGTGGTTACAGGCCTACCGCTAAACTGAAACTGTGGTTACAGGCCTACCGCTAAACTGAAACTGTGGTTACAGGCCTACCGCTAAACTGAAACTGTGGTTACAGGCCTACGCTAAACTGAAACTGTGGTTACAGGCCTACCGCTAAACTGAAACTGTGGTTACAGGCCTACCGCTAAACTGAAACTGTGGTTACAGGCCTACCGCTAAACTGAAACTGTGGTTACAGGCCTACCGCTAAACTGAAACTGTGGTTACAGGCCTACCGCTAAACTGAAACTGTGGTTACAGGCCTACCGCTAAACTGAAACTGTGGTTACAGGACTACCGCTAAACTGAAACTGTGGTTACAGGCCTACCGCTAAACTGAAACTGTGTATGAAACCACATGTTTAGGTGTATGTTCTAAGAGTATTCCCTGTGTGGTGTGTGTGTGTGGTGTGTGTGTGTGTGTGTGTGTCTCCAGGTTTCTGAAGTACGGGAACCGAGAGAAGATGGCCCAGGAGCTGAGGTTTGGAGACGTGGTGGAGAGACACATGATCGATGGAGACATCGTCCTCTTCAACCGACAGCCCTCTCTACACAAACTCAGCATCATGGCTCATATTGTGAGTGCTCTGTCTTCTCCACATCACACACCGTCCTTCACTTCGGCTCTCAGTCTGGAAACACCATGTCAACGTGTAGGCAGGAAGAGAACCTCCCTGTTACAAGTTGGGGATTTTCTGTGATGTATATTGGGGTTGTCTGTTTTATAGCTGCCTTGTCGTGTAGCTGTTACTGTTTTAGAGCTGCCTTGTCGTGTAGCTGTTACTGTTTTAGAGCTGCCTTGTCGTGTAGCTGTTACTGTTTTAGAGCTGCCTTGTCGTGTAGCTGTTACTGTTTTAGAGCTGCCTTGTCTTGTAGTTGTTACTTTTTAGAGCTGCCTTGTCGTGTGGCTGTTACTGTTTTAGAGCTGCGTGTAGCTGTGTAGCTGTTACTGTTTAGAGCTGCCTTGTCGTGTAGCTGTTACTGTTTTAGAGCTGCCTTGTCTTGTAGTTGTTACTGTTTTAGAGCTGCCTTGTCGTGTAGCTGTTACTGTTTTAGAGCTGCCTTGTCGTGTAGCTGTTACTGTTTTAGAGCTGCCTTGTCGTGTAGCTGTTACTGTTTTAGAGCTGCCTTGTCTTGTAGTTGTTACTGTTTTAGAGCTGCCTTGTCGTGTGCTGTTACTGTTTTAGAGCTGCCTTGTCGTGTAGCTGTTACTGTTTTAGAGCTGCCTTGTCGTGTAGCTGTTACTGTTTTAGAGCTGCCTTGTCGTGTAACTGTTACTGTTTTAAAGCTGCCTTGTCGTGTAGCTGTTACTGTTTTAGAGCTGCCTTGTCGTGTAGCTGTTACTGTTTTAGAGCTGCCTTGTCGTGTAGCTGTTACGTTTTAGATGTATCAAGATAAGTCTATTTCAGGCAGATCTTAATGAAATCATTATTGTATTCATCTTTGTCTGTCCTGAAGGCCAAAGTGAAGCCTCACAGAACGTTCCGGTTCAACGAGTGTGTGTGCACGCCGTACAACGCTGACTTTGACGGGGACGAGATGAACCTTCACCTTCCCAGACAGAGGAGGCCAAGGCTGAAGCCCTGGTGCTGATGGGGGTTAGTGTCACCTGCCCTGCTTCACCTTTAGACTCCTGCAGCACACCTCACACCCTCACACCCCCACACCCCCTTCACACCTCACACCCCCACCTCACACCCCTTCACACCTCACACCCTACACGCTGTACAGCCCCCCTACACGCTGTACAGCCCCCTACACGCTGTACAGCCCCCTACACGCTGTTCAGCCCCCCTACACGCTGTTCAGCCCCCAGTACAGCCCCCAACACGCTGTGCAGCCCCCTACACGCTGTTCAGCCCCCCCTACACGCTGTTCAGCCCCCCCTACACGCTGTTCAGCCCCCCTACACGCTGTTCAGCCCCCCTACACGCTGTACAGCCCCCTACACGCTGTTCAGCCCCCCTACACGCTGTACAGCCCCCCTACACGCTGTTCAGCCCCCTACACGCTGTTCAGCCCCAGTACAGCCCCCCAACACGCTGTGCAGCCCCCCTACACGCTGTTCAGCCCCCTACACGCTGTTCAGCCCCCCTACACGCTGTGCAGCCCCCCTACACGCTGTTCAGCCCCCTACACGCTGTTCAGCCCCCTACACGCTGTTCAGCCCCCCCCTAACGCTGTACAGCCCCCCTACACGCTGTTCAGCCCCCCTACACGCTGTTCAGCCCCCCCTACACGCTGTTCAGCCCCCCTACACGCTGTTCAGCCCCCCTACACGCTGTTCAGCCCCCCTACACGCTGTACAGCCCCCCTACACGCTGTACAGCCCCCTACACGCTGTTCAGCCCCCCTACACGCTGTTCAGCCCCCTACACGCTGTTCAGCCCCCCTACACGCTGAACAGCCCCCTTACACGCTGTA
>NW_021823218.1:0-51599 GCF_901001165.1 Salmo trutta
AGTCGATGGACTGGTCTTTCTCCAAGCCATTCCTAGTCGATAACCAAACATTTCTGTAAAAAAACAATGATGAAGCCGGTTTTTGCTGTTGACTGTTGGTGCACTTGATTCAGCAACCCATCACCGGGAAGGCAAAGTGTTCCCATGTTTAAGGTAGAACTCCACCTACCCAGCAGGACCAGAGAGCAAATCAAGTGCACCTATAGGTCTGTCGCTGGCCAATCAGATAGCTCAGATCACTGTGTCATGGACAATAGAATGAAGCTTTGAAAACACAGCAAAGTTGATAATGTGAGATTTCAAAACGAATACAGCAAAGAGCTTGCTGTTTTCATGAGTAGGTTCATGTTGTTATTCACCGCTGTCAACACTTTGTTCAACAGTTTAATAAGCCATAAAATGCTTGTTTTTGATACGCTTGCGTTGTTATAATTAGAGGCTTGTCTTTTTTAATGTCAAGGGATATTTCACTTTCTCTGGTCGTAGGAGGAACAACATGAAGAAAAGTAAGGCAGTGCGATTTGAGTTTCGCAATCAGCTGGAAGACTGTCCCCTTTTCTCAGCGGAGGGAGAGAGAGAGGGAGGAGGGACGATGAGTCGGGTGAGAGGCAGCCTCTCCACTGCTCCCTCCCTCCCCTCAGACTAACCATCAGATGTAATCCACCAGTCCAGCCAAAAGAAAGCTAATTATTATGCTCACTCAGCTGTGCTTCACAAGTAGAACAGCACATGATCATATAGCAAAAATATGCAGTGATAATGTATAGGGCCTATAGCCTACTGCACAGACCCCATTGCTACAGAACTGTTTCATAGGCTTAATGTTTTTTTAAGTCGTGTTTAAAATAAAATCTGGGCGGTAGATCTCTGCTTGCATTTTGACTCAAAGTGATCTTTACTAAGAAAAGGTTAGTGACCACTGGTATAGAGGGTAGACCCAAATATATTTACCCCCTCCCTGTTCCCCCTTGAGGAACAATAAGCCTCAGCAAACCTCTTTAAATCACACACTCACTGGTCCACACAACCCCAGTCTAGAGGGTGGTATAAATACAGACAGCAACACTATGACATTACTCAGAAAAAGAGGACAAGGAAAATTGTGAAAATAGACTTCCTGGAATGTGTGTGAGATGGAGGTTTTTGTTATTCCTCTTTCTTTGAAACATCGAGGTAGAATATAGTGTGTGTGTGTGTGTGTGTGTGTGTGTGTGTGTGTGTGTGTGTGTGTGTGTGTGTGTGTGTGTGTGTGTGTGTGTGTGTGTGTCTAGACAGAACAAAAACACTTTGATATAGGAGGGAGAAATAGACTGAGATGTCATGATGTTCCCTTGACCTCTTAGAAGTTTTTTATTATTGAAATATGGTGCTTGTGAGAGGGAGGGGGATGGGTGAGTGGGAGGGAGGATGGGAGGGGTGAGTGGGAGGGAGGGAGGGGCGAGTGGGAGGGAGTGGGAGGGAGGGAGGGAGTGGGAGGGAGGGAGGGAGTGGGAGGGAGGGAGGGGTGAGTGGGAGGGAGTGGGAGGGAGGGAGGGAGTGGGAGGGAGGGAGGGAGGGAGTGGGAGGGAGGGAGGGGTGAGTGGGAGGGAGGGAGTGGGAGGGAGGGAGGGGTGAGTGGGAGGGAGGGAGGGGGAGGGAGGGAGAGGCACAACATCTACAATGTATTGGTCTGTGATGACTGCTCTGTTCTAGTATATACTGTATGGACTGGAGTCACCTGGTCAGTCTTATCTACACACACACACACACACACACACACACACACACACATGCACACACCATTTTCATATACACTTGTCTCTGTGTGTGTCTGTATGAGAGAAACAGTTCATTGTTCATTAGGGCGTGACATTGCCAGGGACCTCATGATACCATATTATCACGATGCTTAGGTAAGATATGTTTTGCAATTCTACACTGCAATTGTATTGTTCACCATACGTCTGCTGGAGAGAGATGAAAGAGAGCATGAGAAAAGGAGTTCTGATCAGTCAAGGGAAATAGAGATGAGAGAGAGCATGAGAGAGAGCATGAGAGAAAGATGAGAGAAAGATGAGAGGGAGCGTGAGAAAAGGAGTTCTGATCAGTCAGGGGAAATAAAATTGCTGAAAACAAGTTGGCTCAGTATTTAAAAAGAAGATTGAGAACAAGCTATAGGATGAAAAATGACGGTGTTTTGGGGCAGGTACAGCAGTCTAGCGCTTGCTAACCGTACCTAGCAAAAAATAAATGTTTAAAACATTTTTTTTTAGAAATTGATACTTGGGAGTCAAATGTCATCCAAAATAATATTGCCATATGTGACTATTCCCCCCCATCACTATTGTTCATACCTTCTATGACCTGCTAACCCTGACCAATCAAAGGGGAGTATTTTACCACCCTAGAGTTCAGGGCTCTGTCTGCTCAGTCTCACCTTTTGACCTCTCCCTCACAACTGTCTGACTTCACAGCCACAGACGGCCCTGTTGGTATACCAGTACTTCATCCTGCCTCTTCCCTCCTTCTTTTCTTCAAGTAATCACTCATCTAACATGTTGGAGGGGCGATGGACTGTGCTCTCTGGCCAGGTAAAGAGTAAGCCATTGTGTGTGTGTGTGTGTGTGTGTGTGTGTGTGTGTGTGTTGCTTGAAGCAGTGTTGTAATCAGGGCCAAGCTGTAGCCTGATTTTGAGGTCATAGGGTCAGTCTGAGCTCTAAGCTGCAGGCCAAAAAGCAATAGTCTCTCCAAAGATGGTGGATAAATGAAGATGTCCCACAAATTGTCACAGTTCCGGTCTGCTTAATGGGTGGCTCTCCCATAGGCAGCAATGCATTAGCAGCTGGGTCTGGTCTGGTTAGTTATTGACTGTTTATGAACCAGAAAAAAGGATATCTCTTCCATCTCTGCTCTCTTCTCCCCTCTCCCATTCTTTCTCTCGGCTCTAACACATACAGACAAAGCCTGCACACTCTTTCTCCTCTTTCTCTCAGAGGTGTTTTTCATTTCAGTTGACTTCTGGGGGCTTAAGGATATTCTGCCTCTGTCTGGATGGGTTTCTCATGGGGGTAGATGTACCAGGTGGGCGGGTATTGATGGGGGCTGATCTGGAGATATGGGTTTGTGGTCTTCCCCTGGTTACCATTGTGTGTGTGTGTGTGTATTCTCATGCTATAAATAGGGACAGGAATGGTACAGGCCTGGGAATTCTGTCCTCTCCGGAAAAACAAACCTCTTTCTCTCTATTTATTTCTTTCTCCCCCATCCTTGTAGGAGCGTTTCATTCGCTGAAATAAAAGATCCCTGAAAGTTTACATACACACAAAAAAACGTGTTTCTTTAAAATGTTGTGCACAAATTTGTTTACATCCCCGTTTCGTGAGCATTCCTTCTTTGCCAAGATAATCCATCCACCTGACAGGTGTGGCATATCTAGAAGCTGATTAAATAGCATGATCATTACACAGGTGCACCTTGTGTTGGGGACAATGAAAGGCCACTAAAATGTGCAGTTTTGTCACACAGCACAATGCCACAGGGCGTGTGCAATTGGCATGCTGACTGCAGGAATGTCCACCAGAGCTGTTGCCAGATAATTGAATGTTCATTCTCTACCAGAATCCGCCTCCAACATTGTTTTAGAGAATTTGCAGTACGTCGAACCGGCCTCCCAACCACAGACCACATGTATGGTGTTGTGTAGGCGAGCTGTTTGCTGAAGTCAACGTTGTGAACAGAGTGACCCATGGTGGCGGTGGGGTTATGGTATCAGCAGGCGTAAGCTACCGACAACCAACACAGTTGTATTTTATCGATGACAGTTTGAATGCACAGAGATACCGTGACAAGATCCAGAGGTCCATTGTCGTGCCATTCATCTGCCGCCATCACCTCATGTTTCAGCATGATAATGCACGGCCCCATGTCGCAAGGATCTGTACACAATTCCTGGAAGCTGAAAATGTTCAATTTCCATGGCTTGCATATGCACCAGACATGTCATCCATTGACCATGTTTGGGATGCTCTGGATCGACATGTAGAACGTTTACGACAGCGGGTTCCAGCTCCCGCCAATATCCAGCAACTTCGCACAGACATTGAAGAGGAGTAGGACAACATTCCACAGCCAGTGAGGGACAACATAATCAACAGCCTGATCACCTCTGTGAAGGAGATATGTCCCACTGCATAAGGTCACACCAGATACTGACTGGTTTTCTGATCTGTGCACCTACCTTTTTATTAAAAGTATCTGTGACCAACAGACGCATATCTGTATTCCCAGTCATGTGAAATTAGGGCCTAATGAATTTATTTCAATTAACTGATTTCCTTATATGAACTGTAACTCAGTGAAATCTTTGAAATGGTTGAATGTTGCGTTGTATATTTTTGTTCAGTATATAGACTACATGACCAAAAGCATGTGGACACCTGCTCGTCAAATATCTCATTCAAAAATCATGGGCATTAATATGGAATTGGTGCCCACTTCACTGCTAAAATGTCGTTGTATGCTGTAGCATTAAGATTACCCTTCACTGGAACTAGGGACCTAGCCCAAACCATGAAAAACAGCCCCAGACCATTATTCCAATGGCGGCGAGCTTTACACCACTACAGCCGACGCTTGGCATTGCGCATGGTAATCTGAGACTTGTGTGCGGCTGCTCGGCCATGGAAAACCCATTTCCTGAAGCTTCCGACAAACAGTTCTTGATGTTGCTTCCAGAGGCAGTTTGGAACTCGGTAGTGAGTGTTGCAAACGAGTACAGGCAATTTTTATGCGCTTCATTAGTCAGCGGTCTCGTTCTTTGAGCTTGTGTTGCGGCTGAGCCGTTGTTGCTCCTAGGCGTTTCCACTTCACAATAACAGCACTTCCAGTTTCCCGGGGCGGCTCTAGCAGGGCCAACATTTTATGAACTGACTTGTTGAAAAGGTGGCATCCTGTGACGGTGCCACGTTGACAGTCACTGAGCTCTTCACTAAGGCCATTCTACTGCCAATGTTTGTCTATAAAGATTGCATGGATTTGTGCTGAAATAGCCAAATCCACTAATTTGAAGGGGTGTCCACATACTTTTGTGGGTGTGTGTGTGTACAGTGCATCTGGAAAGTATTCAGACCCCTTGACTTTCTCCACATTTTGTTACGCTACAGCCATATTCTAAAATGGATTAAATTGTTTTTTTCCCCCTCATCAATCTATACACCATACCCCATAATGACATCACAATACCCCATAATGACATCACAATACCCCATAATGACAAAGCAAAAACAGGTTTTTAGACTTTTTAGCAAATGTATTAAACATTTAGAACTTTGACATACTGTAACTATTCAGACCCTTAACTCAGTACTTTTTGTTGAAGCACCTTTTTGCAGCGATTACATCCTTGCGTCTTCTTGGGTATGACGCTACAGGCTTGGCACACCTGTATTTGGTGAGTTTCTCCCATTATTCTCTGCAGATGCTCTCAAGCTCTGTCAGGTTGGATGGAGAGCGTCGCTGCACAATTATTTTCAGGTCTCTCCAGAGATGTTTGATCTGGTTCAAGTCCAGGCTCTGGCTAGGCAACATAGGGACATTCAGAGACTTGTCTGGAAGCCACTCCTGCGCTGCTTTGGCTCAGATCATACCTTAACCTCTCTGGGCCAGTGGGACGCGTCCCACCTACTCAACAGCCAGTGTAATCCCATGGCGCGATATTCAAATACCTTAGAAATGCTATTACTTCAATTTCTCAAACATATGACTATTTTACACCATTTTAAAGACAAGACTCTCGTTAATCTAACCACACTGTCCGATTTCAAAAAGGCTTTACGACGAAAGCAAAACATTAGATTATGTCAGCAGAGTACCCAGCCAGAAATAATCAGACATCCATTTTTCAAGCTAGCATATAATGTCATATAAACCCAAACCACAGCTAAATGCAGCACTAACCTTTGATGATCTTCATCAGATGACAATCCTAGGACATTATGTTATACAATACATGCATGTTTTGTTCAATCAAGTTCATATTTATATCAAAAAACAGCTTTTTACATTAGCATGTGACTAGCATGTGACTAGCATTCCCACCGAACACTTCCGGTAAATTTACTAAATTACTCACGATAAACGTTCACAAAAAACATAACAATTATTTTAAGAATTATAGATACAGAACTCCTTTATGCAATCGCTATGTCCGATTTTAAAATAGCTTTTCGGTGAAAGCACATTTTGCAATATTCTGAGTAGATAGCCCGGCCATCACAGGCTAGCTATTTTGACACCCACCAAGTGTGGTACTCACCAAACTCCGATTTACTATTAGAAAAGTTTGATTACCTTTGCTGTTCTTCGTCAGAATGCACTCCCAGGACTTCTACTTCAATAACAAATGTTGGTTTGGTTCCAAATAATCCATAGTTATATCCAAATAGCGGCGTTTTGTTTGTGCGTTCAAGACGCTATTCCAAGGGTAAAGAAGGGTGACGCGCCCGACGCGTTTCGTGACAAAAAAATTCAAAATATTCCATTACCGTACTTCGAAGCATGTCAAACGCTGTTTAAAATCAATTTTAATGCGATTTTTCTCGTAAAAAAGCGATAATATTCCGACCGGGAGTCGTTGTTTTCGTTCAAAGAGAGAGAAAGTAAACATGGTATCGGCTCGTGCACGCACCTCCAGTCTCATTGTCCTCAGATCGACCACTATCCAAATGCGCTAATGTTTTTCAGCCATGGCCTGCAAAGTCACCATTCATCCTTCTGGCGCCTTCTGAGAGCCTATGGGAGCGTTAGAAAATGTCACGTTATGCCAGAGATCCCCTGTTTTGGTTAGAGATGATCAAGAAGGCCATGAAATGGTCAGAGAGAGCGCTTCCTGTTTGGAATCTTCTTAGGTTTTGGCCTGCCAAATGAGTTCTGTTATACTCACAGACACCATTCAAACAGTTTTAGAAACTTTAGGGTGTTTTCTATCCAAATCAAATAATTATATGCATATTCTAGTTACTGGGCAGGAGTAGTAACCAGATTAAATCAGGTACGTTTTTTATCCGGCCGTGCAAATACTGCCCCCTATCCCCAACAGGTTATTAAAGAGATGGGTGTGGCTAAAGATTAAGAGGATGTGAACGATGCTGAATGGGTGGAGACGAAGAAGTGCTCTCCAGTAGGTGTACCAAAACATCCAAAGGCCATTTTCTCAAAAGTGAGAGGATACAAGTTTAACTTTCAAAGCATAATTATTTTCCCATTGTTCCTCAACCGTAGTGTAAGATATATACAATTTTCTAGCTCTGATACTGTACTTTTATCCAACGTAAAAAACTTCTTCATAAGATCGAGCCGGTCAGTCACATATTTTCTTAATGTGGATTTTAGAGTATTTGCATGAACATCTGTCACCAATTGAATGGAAACCTAGCAACAGACTGTCTGAGGCAGTGGCTAATGGAAACCTAGCTACAGACCGTCCGAGGCAATGGCTAATAGAAACCTAGCTACAGACCGTCTGAGGCAATGGCTAATAGAAACCTAGCTACAGACCGTCTGAGGCAATGGCTAATGGAAACCTAGCTACAGACCGTTCGAGGCAATGGCTAATAGAAACCTAGCTACAGACCGTCTGAGGCAATGGCTAATGGAAACCTAGCGACAGACCGTCCGAGGCAATGGCTAATGGAAACCTAGCGACAGACCGTCCGAGGCAGTGGCTAATGGAAACCTAGCAACAGACCATCCGAGGCAGTGGCTACAGCACAGAAACACAAGCACACACAACCAACAGCTCGCTCTCTCTCTCTCTCTCTCTCTCTCTCAATTCAATTCAATTCAATTCAATTCAATGGGGTTTCATTGGCATGGGAAACACATTGCCAAAGCAAGTGAAATAAACAAATCTCTTTCTCTGGAAAAGATCCATCATTTGAGTCTGTGGAATGTGTGTTTTACTGGGCTAGTTATATATGGATCTGCTTCCCTGGGAGTATCTGCTATCTGTGTGCGCGTGTGTGTGCACAAAGCAAACTTTTCTCTTATTTAGTTTTGTCTTGGAGGAGGGATACTGGGGGAGTGTTTTCACTCAGGTCCTCTGAGTCACATGGTTAAGGACCATGGAGGAAATCTCAACATCTTTGGTAACACGCACGCACGCAATACCACACTCTTGTCTGCTGCAGGGTTAATGATGCACCGTAAAACTTTTAATTAAACGCGGTCTCTCAAATAGTTGCCTGTCCCTTTTAATAGCCGGGCAACGGCAACACATTTCAGCAAATGAAACACCTGTTCTAAATGAATTGTTTACGAGGCTACCATGAATTACCATGAATTACCATGAATTACCATGAATTGTTTACTAGGTTACCATGAATTACCATGAATTACCATGAATTGTTTACGAGGTTTAATGTTTGATTTGTTACATTTAAATAATTCAGTAATGCCTCAAATTATGTCAATCATCCGTTTTTATCGCTTGTTGTGTTCAGTGATTTAAGCAAGTAAAAACCTGGGCTCTTAAAACTTAAATTATTGTCATTAGTGATGTCATTCATGGTGACATTTAGAGGTTGTCAAATGAATATGTGACAGAGCAGGTGTGTGTGTGTTATGGTTTCTATTAGCAGTATGTTAACACCTGGAGCACCAGGTGAGTTTGTTTCCATAACGACCCCTATTCATTGTGTTCCAGAGGGGTGTTCAACACCCTGGTCTCTCTCTCACACACACACACACACACACACACACACACACACACACACACACACACACACATAAATATATATATTAGTTACTGGTTGTGTTGATAGTATGTATCGGAGTCAGGGCAAAGAGGACACTGTGTGTGTGTGTGTGTGTGTGTGTGTGTGTGTGTGTGTGTGTGTGTGTGTGTGTGTGTGTGTGTGTGTGTGTGTGTGAGAGAGTTAAATAGAAACATGGTGGAAAAGAGACAGGGTGTTGATGTATGTTCTCTAGGACTACAAATCAACTGTGTTTATGAGATCAGGCTATGTACCTATGGGATAAAAACAAAAATCTCTCTCTAATTTAATTTCATTCAATGGGGTTTCATTGGCATGGGAAACACATTGCCAAAGCAAGTGAAATAAACAAATCTCTTTCTGTGGGAAAGATCCATCATTTGAGTCTGTGGAATGTGTGTTTTACTGGGCTAGTTATATATGGATCTGCTTTCCTGGGAGTTTCTGCTATCTGTGTGGGGTGATTTCAATAGAGACAGGGTGTTGATGTATGTTCTCTAGGACTGCAAATCAACTGTGTTTATGAGATCAGGCTACACACATATGGGATAAAAACATCTGTCTCTCTTTCTGTCTCTATCTCTGTCTGTCTCTCGCTCTCTTTCTCTCCTATCTATCGATCTATATATTCATATTCAAGGGTCTTTATTGGCATGGGAAACGTGTTAACATTGCCCAAGCAAATGAAGTAGATGATAATAAACAAAAGTGAAATAAACAATAAAAATTTACAGTAAACTTTACACTCACAGAAGTTCCAAAATAATAAAGACATTACAAATGTCATATTATGTCATATTGTATACATAAATGTCATATTATATACAGTGTTGTAACGATGTTTTGTAATATCTTTATTATTTTGGAACTTTTGTGAGTGTATTGTTTACTGTTCATTTTTATTGTTTATTTCACTTTTGTATATTATCTATTTCACTTGCTTTGGCAATGTTAACATATGTTTCCCATGCCAATAAAGCCTCTTGAATTGAATTGACAGAATGTTTTTACCCCATAGGTATGTATCCTGATGTCATAAACACAGTTGATGTGTAGTCCTAGAGAACACACATAAACACCCTGTCTCTGTTCTCTCTCTTCCAAGCAATTGTTGTTTTTCAACTTTTTGTTTTCATTCTCACCTTTATTTTTAACCATTTCTTCTTCTGCCCCCCCTCCTCCTTTCTCCCCCTCGTCTTCCTCTCCTCTTCCTCTGGTTGGCCAGTGAACTAAATTCCTACAGGTTAATAATAGCAGGGCCTGACAGCAGGAATACTCTGATAGAAATGCACTGTCTGCATAGGCAGGCATAGACATCCATTCACCACCTTAGAGCTCCTTCCATCGGGTCAGATGAACTGAAATACCTTGCCATTGGCCAGACCTTTTATTTTATCCAGGAAAAGCCCATTGAGACCCAGAGTCTCTTGTTCAAGGGAGACCTGGCCAAGAAGGCAGCAACAATCAATACATTACATAGTTAAAACATACAACAACATAATCGGGCCTTAAAAAAAATCATTTACACTCCATAACGGTCTCCCGTCTATATTTTAAATTCATTCAGTGGCATTAACATATCTAGATGAAGCACGTTGTAGACTATTCCATTCCTCTGGTGCACAAGAAGAGAAGGCAGTCTTGCTTAATATTGTGAATGTTCTGGGGACTTTAAGTAGCAGACCAGGTATGGTAACTGCTGGTGGTGAAGAAGACCAGACTACAGGGGTAAAGAGGGAGTTTACCCAAAAGGGCTTTGTAGATGAACACATTACAGATCTGCTGTGGACGTTGGCAGCTGAAGCACCACCTTAAGGGCATTGTGTGTTTGATCAGAATATTTGGCATAGCTTTTGCTTGGGAATGTGGCTGCTGGAATGTTACTAAAGCTCGGGATGAAGTGGATGAGGTGTGTGTGGCAATACCCCATGTCTTTTAGTTCTCCTTCCCTGCTCTCTCTCTTGCTCTCGTGCTCTCTCTCTCTCACTCACAGGCAGTGTTACATTCCTCTCACCAGGCTGCCCACTCTAGTCTGCTGCAGTTATTCATTTAGTAATTAAGAAGGGAGAGGGAGACAATGATAAAGAGCGAGTTCTAGGTAATTGAAAAAGTAATACAAATTAAAGTTGGCTTGTTTTATCTCAGGTCTCAATGTGATCCGACCTTTCAGATGGTTCAGTGTTTCTCTGATCTCAACGTGTTCTGACCTTTCAGATGGTTCAGTGTTTCTCTGATCTCAACGTGGTCCAACCTTTCAGATGGTTCAGTGTTTCTCTGATCTCAACGTGGTCCGACCTTACAGATGGTTCAGTGTTTCTCTGATCTCAACGTGGTCCGACCTTTCAGATGGTTCAGTGTTTCTCTGATCTCAACGTGTTCCGACCTTTCAGATGGTTCAGTGTTTCTCTGATCTCAACGTGGTCCAACCTTTCAGATGGTTCACAGTGCTTCTTTGATGTTGGACTGGTTGTTCCTAAGTGGTGTTGTCTGAAAGGTACAGTGGTATACTGACTAGGCCTTAACCTTATTAATCACTCCCTCAATGTGTGTGCCACTGTGCCGGTACGCACATTTCTTAATGTCATGCTAGCAGATACCCGTAGACTTCGTCATTGCGCTAACGCTAGTTAGCATTTGCTCATAAAACTACCTCTAGCTACCTTCATACGGGTCACAGAGAAATAAAAATGGTATCCACAAGTTCATCTGACTCTGTGGCAGTAGATTAAGGGCCTCTTTAACCAAGTTGTCCCGAAGCCACTCCTGCGTTGGAGTGGCTGTGTGCTTAGGGTCATTGTCCTGTTGGAAGGTGAACCTTCGCCCCTTTCATCTTTCCCTTAATCCCGACTAGTCTCCCAGTCCCTGCCGCTGAAAAACATCCCCACAGCATGATGCTGCCACCACCATGCTTCACCGTAGGGATGGTGCCAGGTTTCCTCCAGACGTGACGCTTGGCATTCAGGCCAAACAGTTCAATCTTGGTTTCATCAGACCAGAGAATCTTGTTTCTCATGGTCTGAGAGTCCTTTAGGTGCCTTTTGGCAAACTCCAAGTGGGCTGTCATGTGCCTTTTACTGAGGAGTGGCTTCCAATCGGCCAATCTACCATAAAGGCCTGATTGTTGGTGTGCTACAGAGATGGTTGTCCTTCTGGAAGGTTATCCCATATCCACAGAGGAACTCTGGAACTCTGTCAGAGTGACCATCGGGTTCTTGGTCACTTCCCTGACCAAGGCCCTTCACACTCGATTGCTCAGTTTGGCTGGGTGGCCAGCTCTAGGAAGAGTCTTGGTGGTTCTAAACTTCTTCCATTTAAGAATGATGGAGGTCACTATGTTCTTTGGGACCTTCAATGCTGCCAAACTTATTTAGTACCCTTCCCCAGATCTGTGCATCGACACAATCCTGTCTCTGAGCTCCACAGACAATTCCTTCGACCTCATGGCTTGGTTTTTGCGAGAGCCAAATAGACTGGTGTGTGCCTTTCCAAATCGTGTCCAATCAATGGAATTTACCACAGGTGGACTCCAGTCAAGTTGTAGAAACATCTCAAGGATGATCAATGGAAACAGGATGCACCTGAGCTCAATTTCGAGTCTCATAGCAAAGAGTCTGAGTACTTATGTAAATAAGGTATTTCAGTTTTTTATTTGTAATACGTTTGCAAAAATGTCTAAACCTGTTTTCACTTTGTCATTATGTAGCTTGATGAGTAACATTTATGTTGTTTAATCCACTTTAGAATAAGGCTGTAATGTAACAAAATGTGGAAAAAGGGAAGGGGTCTGAATACTTTCCGAATGCACTGTATGTACTCGCCTTTCATCGTACGTTTCTATACCACGTAATGTATGACTGTACAAAATAAAAATTACCCTATTTTTGTGCACATTAATGAATGTACACAGTGCTGTATTGGGGTTTATTCTCCAAAAAATAGTTATTCTACGGAAGATTTGATATAAATACCAGAATTCCTATAATATCCTCTTTTTTTGTTGTTGTCTGATTTAGATTTTTTTATACAATACAAAACCAACACATACAAATGACAACATCAAACAAACATCAGCAACATCACACCTGCCCAGACCCACATGCTCACACCCCCATCTCCAGCGCCCGCATCATTCTCCGCCACATGGCCTCAAACTGCGCCATTTTGTTTCTCCACCTATAATATCTTGTGCAACTTGTTATGGTATTTTGGTTGCTTGTACATTTTGGTTTAAAGTGACTTTGAGGATTTGGGCTTTTTGAAGAGTCCTGCCATAGGCCTTACTAGTCCTATTGTTTCACTAGCAGTGATACTAATGCTGGCAGTGGGATAAGTGAATAAAAGAAACAAAGACAGATTTTTACTAGTTGTCTCGGGATCAAGAGATTAGTCACTTTTTGTCAATAAAATGAAGTATATTTGAAATGTTGGCGTACCGCCCCTTTAAATGGCAGTTGTTGTTTTTCTCCACATAAATATGACAATCTGTATTTTCTAAACTAAATGATACTACAATCAAAATATTTTAAATCACTTTATTTAAGAGAAAAATGTACACTGAGTGTACAAAACATTAGGAACACCTGTGGTTGTTTGGGAGGGAGCCTCACTAATACAGTAACTCCTCTGTTCTCCCTGTGTACCTTTATCCCTCTTTGCTCTTCTTGTGCTCTCCTTTTGTCTTTGCTTCAACCTCCCCTGCCATCTGTCTCACTCTCTTTCTCTCATCTGCTCTTTTTCTTACGCCCCCTCTAAACACACACACACACACACACACACACACACACAGAGTTCAGGTGTGTGTTTACTCATGGATGCTCTATGGACAATAAAGATTTGGAGAGCGATAATCCAGGTGTCTCCTCATGCCTCACTCCAGCCTCTTTCCAGCCTCTTGTGTGTTTTTCTACGTCCCTCCCTGCAGCTGTCTCCCCACACATCGGCCCGTCTCCCCACATCGGCCCGTCTCCCCACATCGGCCCGTCTCCCCACATCGGCCCGTCTCCCCACACATCGGCCCGTCTACCCCCACATCGGCCCATCTCCCCACATCGGCCTGTCTCCCCACATCGGCCCGTCTCCCCACTTAACTTCACTAGGGTAGGGGGCAGCATTCGGAATTTTGGATGAAAAGCGTGCCCAAATTAAACTGCCTGCTACTCAGACCCAGAAGCTAGGATATGCATATAATTGGTAGATTTAGATATAAAACACTCTAAAGTTTCCCAAACTGTTACAATAATGTCTGTGAGTATAACAGAACTAATATGGCAGGCAAAAACCTGAGTAAAATCCATCCAGGAAGTACTATTATTTTGAAAGGCTGTTTTTCCATTGAAAGCCTATCCACCATACAAAGACTTAGGATCCAGTTCACAATCTCTATGGCTTCTTCTACATGTGGACAGTCTTTAGGCATTGTTTCAGGCTTTTACTCTGAAAAATGAGGGCGATACAGCACTTTCAATGAGTGGACAGTGGAAATTTCCAGACATGAGTGCAGCGCGTGATCGGGAGCGTGCCTTTCTTGTTTCTCCTTTTCTATTGACGAAGCTTTTGTCCGGTTGAAATATTATTTATTATTTATGACAAAAACAACCTGAGGATTGATTTTAAGCATCATTTGACATGTTTCTACAAACTTGTTATTGTACTTTTTTTACTTTTCGTCTGGGTGTTGAGAGCGCACTTTGTGCCTTTTGGAATACTGAACTAAACGCACCAACAACACGGAGGTTTTTGGACATAAAGAGGGACATTGTCGAACAAAACAAACATTTATTGTGTAACATGGAGTCCTGGAAGTGCCACCAGATGAAGATCATCAAAGGTTAGTGATTCATTTAATCGCTATTTCTGACTTTTGTGAGTCCTCTCCTTGGCTGGAAAATGTCTGTATGGTGTTTTGTGGCTAGGCGCTGTCCTAACATAGTCGCATGGTGTGCTTTCGCCGTAAAGCCTTTTTGAAATCTGACACAGCGGCTGGATTAACAAGAAGTTTATCTTTAATCCTATGGATAAACCTTGTATCTTTCATCAATATTTATGATGAGTCTTTCTGTAATTTGATTTGGCTCTCTGCAATTTCACCGGATGTTATTTGAGACAATGCATTACTGAACATAATGCGCCAATTTAAACTGAGGTTTTTGGACATAAAGAGGGACTTTATTGAACAAAACAAACATTTATTGTGTAACATGGAGTCCTGGAAGTGCCACCAGATGAAGATCATCAAAGGTTAGTGATTCATTTAATTGTTATTTCTGACTTTTGTGAGTCCTCTCCTTGGCTGGAAAATGTCTGTATGGTTTCTTGTGGCTAGGCGCTGTCCTAACATAATCGCATGGTGTGCTTTCGCCGTAAAGCCTTTTTGAAATCGGACAATGTGGTTGGATTAACAAGACATTTATCTTTAAAATGGTGTATAATACTTGTATGTTTGAGGAATTTTAATTATGGGATTTCTGTTGTTTGAATTTGGCGCTATGCTATTTCACTGGCTGTTGTCGAGGTGGGACGCTAGCGTCCCAATGATACCAGAGAGGTTAAAAACCTCCACTTTGATCCCTTCTTTCTTTTCTTCTTACCAGTTAACCTCTCTGGGGCATGTGGGATGCTAGCGTCCCACTCGCCAACAGCCAGTGAAATTGCAGGGCGCCAAATTCAAAACAACAAAAATCTCATAATTGAAATTTCTCACACATACAAGTATTATACACCATTTTAAAGATAAACTTCTCGTTAATCCAACCACAGTGTCCGATTTCAAAAAGGCTTTACGGCGAAAGCATACCATTAGATTATGTAAGGACAGCACCTAGACAAGAAAAACCACACAGCCATTTTCCAAGCAAGGAGAGTCATCACAAAAACCAGAAATACAACTAAAATGAATCACTAACCTTTGATAATCTTCATCAGATGGCACTCATAGGACTTCATGTTACACAATACATGTATGTTTTGCTCGATAAAGTAAATATTTATATCCAAAAACCCCATTTTACATTGGCGTGTAATGTTCAGAAATGTTTTGCCTCCAAAACTTTCGGTGAATGAGCACATCAATTTACAGAAATACTCATCATAAACGTTGATAAAATATACAAGTGTTATGCACAGAATTAAAGATACACTTCTCCTTAACCTCTCTAGGGCAGGTGGCACCAAATCGTCCCACCTACGTAACAGCCAGTTGAATCCTGTGGCGCGATTTTCAAATACCTTAGAAATGCTATTACTTCAATTTCTCAAACATATGACTATTTTACAGCTATTTAAAGACAAGACTCTGGTTAATCTAACCACACTGTCCGATTTCAAAAAGGCTTTACAACGAAAGCAAAACATTAGATTATGTCAGCAGAGTACCCAGCCAGAAATAATCAGACACCCATTTTTCAAGCTAGCATATAATGTCACAAAAACCCAGAAGACAGCTAAATGCAGCACTAACCTTTGATGATCTTCATCAGATGACACACCTAGGACATTATGTTATACAATACATGCATGTTTTGTTCAATCAAGTTCATATTTATATCAAAAACCAGCTTTTTACATTAGCATGTGACGTTCAGAACTAGCATACCCCCCGCAAACCTCCGGTAAATTTACTAAATTACTCACGATAAACGTTCACAAAAAGCATAACAATTATTTTAAGAATTATAGATACAGAACTCCTCTATGCACTCTATGTCCGATTTTAAAATAGCTTTTCGGTGAAAGCACATTTTGCAATATTCTAAGTAGATAGCCCGGCATCACAGGGCTAGCTATTTAGACACCCAGCAAGTTTAGCCTTCACCAAACTCCGATTTACCATTAGAAAAGTTTGATTACCTTTCCTGTTCTTCATCAGAATGCACTCCCAGGACTTCTACTTCAATAACAAATGTTGGTTTGGTCCAAAATAATCCATAGTTATGTTCCAACAGCGGCGTTTTGTTCGTGCGTTCAAGACACTATCCCAAGGGTAAATAAGGGTCACGCGTACGGTGCATTTCGTGACAAAAGATTTCTAAATATTTCATTACCGTACTTCGAAGCATGTCAACCGCTGTTTAAAATCAATTTTTATGCCATTTTTCTCGTAAAAAAGCGATTATATTCAGACCTGGAATCTGCAATTAGGTAAACAGCCGAAAGAAAATACAGCACGGGGTCGACTCAGGCACGCGCCTAATTCCTTTGTCCTCTGATCGGCCACTTGGCAAGGCGATAATGTGTTTCAGCCAGAGGCTGCCTTGATATCGTTCAGCTTTTTCCCGGGCTCTGAGAGCCTATGGGAGCCGTGGGAAGTGTCACGTTACAGCTAAGATCCTCACTCTTCAATAAACAGAGACAAGAAGAACGACTCCTTGTCAGACAGGCCACTTCCTGCATGAAATCTTCTCAGGTTTTTGCCTGCCATATGAGTTCTGTTATACTCACAGACACCATTCAAACAGTTTTAGAAACTTTAGGGTGTTTTCTATCCAAAGCCAATAATTATATGCATATTCTAGTTACTGGGCAGGAGTAGTAACCAGATTAAATCGGGTACGTTTTTTTATCCGGCCGTGTAAATACTGCCCCCTAGCCCTAACAGGTTAATGCAACCACTGTGTCAGATTTCAAAAAAGCTTCACGGCGAAAGCACACCTTGCAATAATCTGAGTACAACGCTCAGACACCAAAACAAGCCATACAGATACCCTCCATGTTCTGGAGTCAACAGAAGTCAGAAATAGCATTATAAATATTCACTTACCTTTGATGATCTTCATCGGAATGCACTCCCAGGTATCCCAGTAACACAATAAATGTTTGTTTGTTCGATAAAGTTCATCTTTATGTCCAAATACCTCCATTCTGTTTGCGCATTTAGTCCAACATTCCAAATTCACAAAGCGCGCGCCTTTAGTCCAGACGAAAAGTCAAAAAAGTTCAATTACAGTTCGTAGAAACATGTCAAACGATGTAAAGAATCAATCTTTAGGATGTTTATATCATAAATCTTCTATAATATTCCAACCGGACTATTCCTTTGTCTTCAGAAATGAAAAGGAACTCAGCTCGCTCCCAAGGCCGCGCGCGTGACTGAGCTCATGCCAATTTTCCAGACACCTGATACAATCAGCTCTTATTCTCTCCCCATTCACAGTAGAAGCCTGAAACAACGTTGTAAAGACTGTTGACATCTAGTGGAAGCCTTAGGAAGTGCAATATGACCCCACAGACACTGTATATTGGATAGGCAATCACTTGAAAAACTACAAACCTCAGATTTCCCACTTCCTGGTTGGATTTTTCTCAGGTTTTCGCCTGCCATATGAGTTCTTTTATACTCACAGACATCATTCAAACAGTTTTAGAAACTTCAGAGTATTTTCTATCCAAATCTACTAGTAAAATGCATATCCTAGCTTCTGGGCCTGAGTAGCAGGCAGTTTACTCTGGGCACGCTTTTCATCCGGATGTCAAAATACTGCCCCCTACCCCAAAGATAGAATTCATTCTTTATATGGTCTGCCTTTGTTCTTCTGTACCGTAATGTCACTGCGTGATTGTGTGTTTGTGTGTGTGTGTGTGTGTGTCACTGATGTCTTGTTATTCTCTGCTCAGCATTCTCAGAGTAAACCGCAACCTTGAGTCTCACTGGTGAATACCGGTTCTTGAAGTATTTACACACACCCCTGCCACACACACACACACACACACCCCTGCCATAGCTCCTCCCTCCCATGTATCCCAGTCATCATGGTGCTCCTGTCTTTGGGAATGTTATCTCTTTTGATCCCTGTTTATTCTCAAATCCCAGCTTGCTGAGAGGGATATTACATTCCTCTGTGACATTCTGTATGGAGTGTGTGTGTTGTGTCTTAGAATCTGGCATCACAAAGTGCCTTCAGTCAGTAAGGCCCTGGTATAACCTCCTGTTAAAAGCTTTCCTCTTTCCTTCCTTCCCTCCTTTTCTTACTGTTCATCTGTCTCTTTATTATTCTGTCATTTTGTCACCGGCGCTCTGCCTGGCTTTCTCTGTCGCTCATCCCTGTGTTTTGATTTGGTAGTCTCGAGAAAGTTTGTTTTAGTTACATTTTCATTTCTATGATCATTCCATCATAGGCACCTGTCATACATGATCCTATTAGCTGGCAGATTCTGACTAAGCAGAACTGTACAGACGTTTCCTGGTTGTCATGGGAACAGAGCCCAGCAGGAGTTCTGGAATGTTGATTGGAATGTGGGCGTGTCCTCAGGACTCATAGCTGGCACACATGAGCTGTCAATCACTCGCCACACTAGACAGATTTATGGGCCGCATCTCAGTAGTCACAGAGTAGTTCTGCTCAGCTTCACCAGCAGCATTAAACACAGATCTATCCGGGTTCTACTGTTCCAGACTCAGCTCTATCTGGGTTCTACTGTTCCAGACTCAGCTCTATCAGGGATCTACTGTTCCAGACTCAGCTCTATCAGGGTTCTACTGTTCCAGACTCAGCTCTGTCAGGGTTCTACTGTTCCAGACTCAGCTCTGTCAGGGTTCTACTGTTCCAGACTCAGCTCTATCAGGGATCTACTGTTCCAGACTCAGCTCTATCAGGGTTCTACTGTTCCAGACTCAGCTCTGTCAGGGTTCTACTGTTCCAGACTCAGCTCTGTCAGGGTTCTACTGTTCCAGACTCAGCTCTGTCAGGGTTCTACTGTTCCAGACTCAGCTCTGTCAGGGTTCTACTGTTCCAGACTCAGCTCTGTCAGGGTTCTACTGTTCCAGACTCAGCTCTATCAGGGATCTACTGTTCCAGACTCAGCTCTATCAGGGTTCTACTGTTCCAGACTCAGCTCTGTCAGGGCTCTACTGTTCCAGACTCAGCTCTGTCAGGGTTCTACTGTTCCAGACTCAGCTCTGTCAGGGTTCTACTGTTCCAGACTCAGCTCTGTCAGGGTTCTACTGTTCCAGACTCAGCTCTGTCAGGGTTCTACTGTTCCAGACTCAGCTCTGTCAGGGATCTACTGTTCCAGACTCAGCTCTATCAGGGATCTACTGTTCCAGACTCAGCTCTATCAGGGTTCTACTGTTCCAGACTCAGCCCTGTCAGGGTTCTAATGTTCCAGACTCAGCTCTGTCAGGGTTCTACTGTTCCAGACTCAGCTCTATCAGGGATCTACTGTTCCAGACTCAGCTCTGTCAGGGTTCTACTGTTCCAGACTCAGCTCTGTCAGGGTTCTACTGTTCCAGACTCAGCTCTGTCAGGGTTCTACTGTTCCAGACTCAGCTCTGTCAGGGATCTACTGTTCCAGACTCAGCTCTATCAGGGTTCTGCTGTTCTAGATTCATGTCTGTTACAACTCTGGTCATAGGGTTTAGGCCTGGGGAATGAGGGATGAAGAAGCGAGGGACAAAAATAGAGAGGGAGAGACAGAGAGGGAGGTAGGCTACAGTAGGCTTTGTTGTGGCTTTAGTAAAGCTATGCAGTCAATGTAGGCAATTAGTCAGCCTTCCAGGTTGGCATGCTTATAATACAGTAGCTAAGCTCTTTAACACTCGCTGCAGATCTAGTAGATATAGGGTATACACTGTGTGGACAAAACATTAGGAACACCTTCCTACTTTTGAGTTGCCAGCCCCTTTTCCCCTCAGAACAGCCTCAATTCGTTGGGCATGGACTCTACAAGGTGTTGAAAGCGTTCCACAGTTCCTAAACTCTGTTGCCCTTTTGGTGGATCCCCTGTTAGCAGTTCCTCTTTCCACTTGTTTTTATCTCCTTTTGAGTTTTTCAGAAGTCAACTATAGATTTTTTTTTTTTAATTCTTTTAAATGCTTCCCACAGTTGTGTCAAGTTGGCTGGATGTCCTTTGGGTGGTGGACCATTCTTGATACACACAGGAAACTGTTGAGTGTGAAAAACCCAGCAGCGTTGTAGTTCTTGACACGCTCAAACCGGTGCGCCTGGCACCTACTACCATACCTCGTTCAAAGGCACTTAAATCTTTTGTCTTGCCCATTGACCCTCTGAATGGCACACATACACAATCCATGTCTCAAGGCTTAAAAATCCTTCATTAACTCGTCTCCTCCCCTTCATCTACACTGATTGAAGTGGATTTAACAGGTGACATCAATGAGGGATCATAGCTTTCACCTGGATTCACCTGGTCAGTCTATGTCATGGAAAGAGCAGGTGTTCATTTAACCAATAAGGAGGTGTGGTTAAATGGCCAGTATATCACAGCTAAGGGCTGTTCGAGTTGCATCTTGCATAAGGAGTGCCTGGATACAGCCGTGTTCTATTGGTCATATACCACAAACCCCCGAGGTGCCTTTTTTGCTATTATAAACTGGTTACCAACGTAATTAGAGCAGTAAAAATAAATGCTTTGTCATACCTGTGGTATATGGTCTGATATACCACAGCTGTCAGCCAGTCAGCATTCAGGGCTCCAACCACCCAGTTTATCATTTAGTTTTGTACACTGTGTATATAGCGTAGAAGGAAACCGATACCAGGAAATAAAAGTTGTCATTTCTCTGACAGATTGGGACTCTCAGGCCTTCAGAGAGAGAAGGAGAAGATGGCGTCAGAGGAAGAGAAAAAACACCCACTTAATTCCCTCTAAATTCCATGTTATTGGTACATTTCCTAAAAATAGCCTTGTGTTTTTCATAAGGGAGGGAATAAGGGCAGAACTGAGAAGAGAGAGGGAGATAGGAGAAATTTCCGGAGTGGATTTGAGGTTAAGTTAACAGAGAGATTGGCCTTTATAGCTGATGGGTATCTCTGCCACCCACTGCATCGTGGGATAGGCCTCTGGGGGCTGGGAAGTTGCTCCTAGACAATGTTCTCAAGTCAGTTTGGCGTTGTTCCTGCTAATAGGTAGGGTTAGACTCTGGGAGGGTCAACTGTTCCTAGAACTGTGCCTCAGGCTAACTTCTACCTGGAGCAGGAAGGGGGAGTGTAATACAATCTACAAGCCGATCCAACTGTAATAAGTAAATCTATATTAAATCAGTGATTAGGCTGTAATTTTATCGTTGCGTTGTGATGTTATTGCATGCGTATGGGTTTCCCCTATGTTTAGATTAGGACTCAACGGCTGGTTTTGTGTCTCAGTTCTCAGAAGAACTAAATGAGAGCTAGCTGTGTGTGTAGCTTTAATGGCAAAGGTGCTTCCCAACATATCATGTCTCCTGGTTATCTTCCCTCCCGTGCTTCTGTCGGTGCTGCTGTGTCTCTTCATCTAAATGAATGCTCACGAGTGTGTAAGTGTGTGAAGTTGTGTTCCTAGCGAGGCCTCCTCCACACAGTCTCACTCAAAATAAGCACTTTTCTCCACTCCACACCTCCTGTCAGCGACAAAGAGTCCTTTCACTGCAGGGAAACACACAGACGCGCTCCCCCAGAAGGCTGTATCTAGGGAGTGGAGGGATTTAGTTACCTGTTATTTCTGAGTTAGCCCTTAACAGAGCATTCTTCGTAATGTGTGTCTCCTTAAATGTCTATCTTGTCATTTAAAAAAATATATATTTAACCTTTATTTAACTAGGCAAGTCAGTTAAGAACAAATTCTTATTTTCAATGACGGCCTAGGAACAGTGGGTTAACTACCTTGTTCAGGGGCAGAATGACAGATTTTATACCTTGTCAGCTCGGGGATTCCATCTTGTAACCTTTCGGTTACAAGTCCATCACTCTAACCACTATGCTACCTGCCGCCCCAAATTTCAGACAACTCCCCATTGTGATGTCTGACTCTTTTAATGTGATGTCATACCCCTCCCTATTGTGATGTCAGATGCCATCATTATGATGTCAGACCCTCTCATTGTGATGTCAGATTAATAGAACGGAGACTGTGGGGGATAGAACAAGGATTCCATCATTATGATGTCAGACCCTCTCATTGTGATGTCAGATTAATAGAACGGAGACTGTGGGGATAGAACAAGGATTCCATCATTATGATGTCAGACCCTCTCATTGTGATGTCAGATTAATAGAACGGAGACTGTGGGGATAGAACAAGGATTCCATCATTATGATGTCAGACCCTCTCATTGTGATGTCAGATTAATAGAACGGAGACTGTGGGGATAGAACAAGGATTCCATCATTATGATGTCAGACCCTCTCATTGTGATGTCAGATTAATAGAACGGAGACTGTAGGGATAGAACAAGGATTCCATCATTATGATGTCAGACCCTCTCATTGTGATGGCAGATTAATAGAACGGAGACTGTGGGGATAGAACAAGGATTCCATCATTATGATGTCAGACCCTCTCATTGTGATGTCAGATTAATAGAACGGAGACTGTGAGGGATAGAACAAGGATTCCATCATTATGATGTCAGACCCTCTCATTGTGATGTCAGATTAATAGAACGGAGACTGTGGGGATAGAACAAGGATTCCATCATTATGATGTCAGACCCTCTCATTGTGATGGCAGATTAATAGAAGGCAGACTGTGGGGGATAGAACAAGGATTCCATCATTATGATGTCAGACCCTCTCATTGTGATGTCAGATTAATAGAACGGAGACTGTGAGGGATAGAACAAGGATTCCATCATTATGATGTCAGACCCTCTCATTGTGATGTCAGATTAATAGAACGGAGACTGTGGGGATAGAACAAGGATTCCATCATTATGATGTCAGACCCTCTCATTGTGATGGCAGATTAATAGAACGGAGACTGTGGGGGATAGAACAAGGATTCCATCATTATGATGTCAGACCCTTTCATTGTGATGTCAGATTAATAGAACGGAGACTGTGGGGGATAGAACAAGGATTCCATCATTATGGTGTCAGACCCTCTCATTGTGATGTCAGATTAATAGAACGGAGACTGTGGGGATAGAACAAGGATTCCATCATTATGATGTCAGACCCTCTCATTGTGATGTCAGATTAATAGAACGGAGACTGTGGGGGATAGAACAAGGATTCCATCATTATGATGTCAGACCCTCTCATTGTGATGTCAGATTAATAGAACGGAGACTGTGGGGATAGAACAAGGATTCCATCATTATGATGTCAGACCCTCTCATTGTGATGTCAGATTAATAGAATGGAGACTGTGAGGGATAGAACAAGGATTCCATCATTATGATGTCAGACCCTCTCATTGTGATGTCAGATTAATAGAACGGAGACTGTGGGGATAGAACAAGGATTCCATCATTATGATGTCAGACCCTCTCATTGTGATGTCAGATTAATAGAACGGAGACTGTGGCGGATAGAACAAGGATTCCATCATTATGATGTCAGACCCTCTCATTGTGATGTCAGATTAATAGAACGGAGACTGTGAGTGATAGAACAAGGATTCCATCATTTGCGGCCTTTCAGAAAACTGATCTAACTAAGTAGATATTTGTCATATCCGTCATGATTTATGTGTTCTAACAGGCACACGATGACGTTATTAAAATCCGATTTGGCTGTTTTCGCTGCATAATATTTAGAAGTTATCCTTTTCGGGTTTAGAGTTTTTTTTTGGTTAAATGGTAACAGGGCTCCAATGAGTGGTTCTGAAACTGAGTTCTAAATCCTCGTAACCCGTGCTGATATTAAATATTAGCCATATTACTGTGCAACTGTATTTTCTCCCCAGATTGCTAAACAATTTCTATGTTGATGCAGTGTCCATCGGTTATGATCGTTTCAACCTCTGTGTTGAGAAGTTTGTGTTTTGACCATCAGTACCTGGTTTCAAAGAGCATCAAAAGCTACACTAACCATGAGCCTTAGCGTTTCTACCACCACATAAACAGACCCTGGGTCTGTTCTAACGTAATCTCGTTTCTGCCCAAATGCGCGATAGCCTGGGGACGGGTTAGTTTTAATGAGACCAACAAGTTTAGTTTGTAGAGGTGACCGTGCTATCGAGTGCCATCATGTGTTCGCTAACAGATCTCATGGTTTTATTTTTGGGACTTCCCTGTAGCTCAGTTGGTAGAGCATGGTGTTTGCAACGCCAGGGTTGTGGGTTCGATTCCCACGGGGGGCCAGTACAGGAAAAAAAAAAATTATGAAATTGTATGAAATGTATGCGTTCACTACTGTAAGTCGCTCTGGATAAGAGCGTCTGCTAAATGACTAAAATGTAAAAATGTAAAATGGACGAGAAGAGACTCAACACAACGATGTTGGTCTGTTGGACTTGTTTTTTACCCATTTTAGTCCGATTTTTTTTATTTTTTACAAGGAAATAAACATTTTATTTGTTTTAAATGAACATGTAAATTGGTGGCTGTTGGTGCAGGTTACACAAACTAGCTACCCACTCTGTTGAAAAATAACATGACATTAGAAGAGTCTAATAGTTAAATTACATATAACAACATAATGATCTATTCCTACATGGATTAGACAGCTGCTGTCATGGCTTATATTCCTCGTTATTATTATGAATCTTGTTCTCTATAGGTCGTTATCAATAAAACGGCACAATATGGTGCAGAATGTTCAATTTGGCTGCTGTGGGGCAAGAAAGACCCCCAGCTCCGCTAAAACTATTGACAACAACGTGCCGTAATATCATCACCTCTTGAAGAGCATAGTCAGAACTACACATTTCTGATTATTCCATGCAAAACAATTGCACACATTGAGCTCTATCATCAGAGTTATACAGGAAGTTACTGCATGTTTTTCGTGTGTCATCATGTTGAAGGGGATGATGTCAGCTAACTTCGCTAGGTAGGTCCACGTTGGTTCCAGGAAAAAGTACATTAGGTCTACTTACCACTATGTTTAGACAACTGTACAAAGTTTCTACCAGTAGCTTGTAAAGTAAAACATAATCAGCTAACAGTAAAACGGAAATACACCCTTCTGCTGTTTGACAGGCAGAGCCCACAAAGGATGGGAAATAACCCTAAACCATTCCTACATGTCTGGTATAGTTCACTTTTATTTAATACCACTTAAATATCCAATTAATGGTGGACAATACTGAGCGATCGTGAGGCTCCCGTCGTGTATCTGAAATGACATGATCAACTGATGTTTACTGATCATAAAGCGTGCAGTAACTTCCTGTATAACTTAGATGACAGAGATGAATGTGCGCAATTGTTTTGCATGGAATAATTAAACAGAATGGTTCTAACTATGCTCGTCAAGAAGTTATGATATTTCAACCAAATAGTTAACATTTATTAAACAATCCTGTGAAAACGGCACATAGTTGTCAATGGTTTTTACCAGAGCTGAGGGTTTTCCTACCCGCCAGCAGGCAAATCCAACACTTTTTCTCCCCAATTTCGTGGTATCCAATTGTCTCATCGCAGCAACTCCCGTACGGACTCGGGAGAGTCAAAGGTCGAGAGCTGTGCGTCCTCAGAAACACAACCCAACCAAGCCGCGCTGTTTCTTGACACAATACCCACTTAACCCTGAAGCTAGCCGCACAAATGTGTCGGAGGAAACACTGTACACCTGGCGACCGTGTCAGCGTGCACTGCGCCCGGCCCGCCACAGGAGTCGCTAGTGCGCGATGAGACAGGGACATCCCTGCCGGCCAAACCCTCCACTAACCCGGACGATGCTGGGCCAATTGTGCGCCGCCCCATGGTCTCCCGGTCGCGGCCGGCTGCGACAGAGCCTGGACTCGAACCCAGAATCTCTAGTGGCACAGATAGCACTGCGATGCAGCACTGCGATGCAGTGCCTTAGACCGCTGTGCCACTCGGGAGGCTCAAATCGAACACTGCACCTTATTGTGACGTTTTATTGATAACGACCTATAGAGCGAGCCAACATGGTGTTTTGGCCTAATGATTTCCAAGGAAGGAATCCAGTGGTCACGTGACACATCACGTGACTTGCATCTGCTCTGTGATTGGACAATACAGAGTGCAATGCTGTATGGGATGAGTAATTTGTTCCACATCTCTGGTATGTACACAGTCTTGTACTCTTTATTTATTTATTTATTTCATATATATTATTATTTTAAATCTTTTGAAATAATGGTTCACCCTTGAGAATGGTTCACCCCTACTTTTGGTCATGTAGTTTATGTGGACACGTGCTCGTCGATCATCTCATTCCAAAACCATGGGCATTAATATTGAGTTGGACCGCCTCTTTGCTGCCTCCACTATTCTGGGAAGGATTTCCACTAGATGTTGGAACATTGCTGCTATAACAGCCTCCACTCTTCTGGGAAGGATTTCCACTAGATGTTGGAACATTGCTGCTATAACAGCCTCCACTCTTCTGGGAAGGCTTTCCACTAGACGTTGTAACATTGCTGCTATAACAGCCTCCACTCTTCTGGGAAGGATTTCCACTAGACGTTGGAACATTGCTGCTATAACAGCCTCCACTCTTCTGGGAAGGCTTTCCACTAGATGCTGGAACATTGCTGCGGGGACTTGCTTCCATTCAGCCACAAGAGCATTAGTGTTGCTCCCAGACGTTTCAACTTCACAATAACAGCACTTACAGTTGACCGGGGCAGCTCTATCCTATGACTGTGCCATGTTGAAAGTCACTGAGCTCTTCAGTAAGGCCATTTTACTGCCAATGTTTGTCTATGGAGATTGCATGGCTGTGTGCTTGATTTTATACACCTGTCAGCAACGAGTGTGTCTGAAATAGCCGAATCCACTAATTTGAAGGGTTGTTCACATACCTTTGTATAGATAGTGTATTTGTACCTATTTAACATTTTGGAACCATGATAACCAGAATGTTGTAATTTGTACAAAAAAAAATTGGAGTGTCATTCCGGGACCATAAGAGGGGCGTGGCCTGTTGGAGCCATACTCCTGTTGGGATGAGCTGGTAGCATAGCTAGCCATATAGAAATCAGTGGTGGTACTTGAAGTTGTTTTTAAATACACATAAACAATAGCCTAAATGTAGACACATTTTGATGGCCGGCAATGAGGAAATTCTGGATCTATCCCCTACGGAGTGAGGTGTGCTTGGCGTTTCCAATGTTTTGGTCAAACTTTTACCTGAAGTCAGACCCCCAGCAAGGCGCCTGGCTCTATTCCAGCTCAGTGTCTCTCGCTCGCACTCTCTCCATCGCCTCACTTTCTCTCTCGCTCTCTCTCCGTTGCTTTCTTTAACCCACCCACCCACTCTCTCACTATTTTTCTCTCTCTCTATCCGCCTCTTTCTCTCATCCTCCTCCCCCCTCTATTTATGTCCCCCCCTCTCTCTCTCTCCCCCCTCTCTCTCTCTCTCTCCCCTCTATCTCTGTCCCCCCTCTCTCTCTCTCCCCCCTCTCTCTCTCTCCTCCCTCTCTCTCTCCCCCCTCTGATTCAGAGGAGTTGGGTTAAATGCAGAAGACACCTTTCTCTTTGTCTACACCGTAGAACACCAACCCTTCCTCTGAATTCACATAACTGCTGTGTAATTTGGGACTATCACTCTCTCCCTACCTCTCCTTCCTCCTCCTCCTCCTCCTCCTCCTCCTCCTTCATAGGCTAACCTGGCCTGCCTGTCAGTGTCCTTTTACAAGTACAAAGAGGTCTGACATTATGTCATGTCAGTGTGGGTAATACTTCTGCAAAACGAGTGGCCAATGCCCGTGCTATTTCCATTATTTACAGAGAATATTTCTGTCTGGCAGAGAGAGTGAAGGAGGGAGCGAGACAAGAAGGGAGAGAGAGAGGGATTAGAGAGGGCAGGAGAGAAGGACAACATGAGGAGAGAACGAGTGAAGACAGCAATAGAGTGGCTGTGTTTAGTTACTGATTTATTAAGCTAACTTGTTAATGAGTATGAGTGGCAAATGTGTATGTGTGCGTCTGGTCTCCTTCTCCCTTGTTTGTCTCGTGGTGACCCCCCACAGTGCTAAAGAGATGGGAACCTTCTGTTTTCCTGGAACTATGAGCGTGGCACCATAGTGCTCCCAGCCCCACACACACCTGGCTGACAGTCATGCTGCTCTAACTCGTACAACACACTCTGTCCCCATCTCTCCGTTCTCATACGCTCTCTCAACACACACCCCTTTGTGTGTGTGTGTGTGTTCTCAGGAGACGGTTTACACAATGTTCAAACACACACATACACTGAATGTACAAAACATTAAGAACATCTGCTCTTTCCATGACAGCCTGACCAGGTGAATCCAGGTGAAAGCTATGATCCCTTATTAATGTTAACTGTTAAATCCTCTTCAATCAGTGTAGATGAAGGGGAGGAGACAGGTTAAAGAAGGATTTTTAAGCCTTGAGACAATTGAGACATGGATTGTGTATGTGTGTCATTCAGAGGGTGAATGGGCAAGACAAAATATTTAAGTGCCTTTAAACGGGGTATGGTAGTAGGTTCCAGGCACACCGGTTTGTGTCAAGAACTGCAACGCTGCTGGGTTTTTCACGCTCAACAGTTTCCCGTGTGTATGAAGAATGGTCCACCACCCAAAGGACATCCAGCCAACTTGACACAACTGTGGGAAGCATTGGAGTCAACATGGACCAGCATCCCTGTGGAACGCTTTCAAACACCTTGTAGAGTCCATGTCCAACGAATTGAGTCTGTTCTGAGGACAAAAGGGGCTGCAACTCAATAGTAGGAAGGTGTTCTTAATGTTTTGTCCGCTCAGTATATGTTCATACACCTGGGTTTGTTGACAGGTGAGGCTACAATAGGCTTCAGATGCAACAGTGAGCGATCACACACACGCACACGCGCACACAGCAGTCACAGGTGTTCCGTTGCTGCTCGGCAGATGTGTAACACAGCCTAAATTTATAAAGGTTCTAATAGTTACAGCAGCTTTAGGTTGGTCACTCCCACCTGGGACCTAGACCCAATAGGAAGCAGTGGTCTGGCTGTAGTCTCGGTTAACCCAGACCTTCCTTCAGTCTCTAACTACTAACAGAGTGTAGGCAGGACCGAGTAAGAGGGAAGGCCTTCACCCAAGCATGAAACCACAGGTATATTTGAATTCACACTCACATCTTAGCAGGGTGGGGAGGAAACGTGATGTCTGACCACTGCACACCAGTAACCACTTTAATAGCCCTTTCGTAATTATCCCAGTTTGAGAGAGTGTGTGTCTGTGCCTATTATGCGTGTGTGTGTGTGTGTGTGTGTGCCTATTATGCGTGTGTGTGTGTCTGTGCCTATTATGTGTGTGTGTGTGTGTGTGTGTGTGTGTGTCTGTCTGTCTGTCTGTCTGTCTGTCTGTCTGTCTGTCTGTCTGTCTGTCTGTCTGTCTGTCTGTCTGTCTGTCTGTCTGTCTGTCTGTCTGTCTGTCTGTCTGTCTGTCTGTCTGTCTGTCTGTCTGTCTGTCTGTCTGTCTGTCTGTCTGTCTGTCTGTCTGTCTGTCTGTCTGTGTGTGTGTGTGTGTGTGTGTGTCCATGTTTAAATATTTAAACCATTAGAGCCCAAGGTTAGTTATTTTATCTGGTCGTATTAATAGTGGGGTTATGAGGCCGACAGCTTTTGTGTGGTTGAAGGTTTATTGCTGTTTTACTGCTACGTTCTCTCAACTGAGAGTCAGTGTAATTTAGACATTTATTTTACATGGGCAATGTGCAGGTTACTGCCAAAATAAAGGAAACACTTGAGTAAACAAGTGTATATTGAAAGCAGGTGCTTCCACACAGGTGTGGCAATTAACATCCCATCATGCTTAGGGTCATGTATAAAAATGCCCAGTTGTCCATTATTTTGTCTACCATGGCTAGAAGAAGAGATCTCAGTGACTTTGTAAGAGGGGTTTCAAAGGGGAATAGGGGGTTTAAAGTGTGTGTGTGAGTCAGTCAGTCAGTCAGTCAGTCACCAGATCTCAACCCAATTGAACACTTCTGGGAGATTCTGGAGCGGCGCCTGAGACAGTGTTTTCCACCACCATCAACAAAACACCACATGATGGAGAAGACATGAAAGAACATCACATCCCTCCAGAGAGTTCCAGACACTTGTACAATCTATGCCAAGGTGCATTAAATGTTTATGTTGGTGTTTCCTTTATTTTTGCAGTTACCTGTAGATTTGTGTTTTAACTCAGACGAGCCGTACCCTGGCTGCCAGTTGATAAACGATTTCTCATTTATGCTTTAGATAGAAATGTCAAGTATATGTCAACAATCCTTCCTCCAAAGGACCATTCTAAGATTCTACATTTTGTGCAAATCCCCCAAATCATGTTTCTTTTTTTTGTTTGGTCATGGTTCCCAGACAGACAGACAGACACAGATACCAGACATCATCTCTGATCCCTCACCTTGTTTTCAAAATAAACAGACACACACTCCTGTCTCTGGGATTCAACACTCTCCCTCTCTCCAAAACAAGCCCAATCAAAACATCAACTCCTCCGAAACAGCACCAGTGCTTAAGCTTTCATTGCATCTAAAGGGGGGCTATCAGAGCGGGTGTTGAGAGGAGATGAGGAGATAATTGAGTTGCTGATCTCTCTGATGTAGGTTTTGACTTTCCATGAGCGGGGCTTTTGAGGCAAAGCTTTTGTGTGTGTGTGTGTGTGTTGCATGTGCCTGTATGTGTTGCATGCGTATCCACGTCCGTCCTTTTCCTGTCCAGAAATAGTCACTTGTGTGGTTGTAACTCAGAACCTTCTGTAGTTATGGCAACAGTGATGAAAGGTGCCCCATTTCCTGCCCCGGGTGAACTTTCACTAACCTTTACTGACCTTTCCTATTTGTCTCTCTGATCTCTCTCTCTGATCTCTCTCTCTCTGTGTGTGTGTGTGTGTGTGTGTGTGTGTGTGTGTGTGTGTGTGTGTGTGTGTGTGTGTGTGTGTGCGTGCTCCCTTGGCCATCGACACGACAGTGTGTGTAATTGTATATGAAGAGTGTGTGTGTCCGTTCCTCATAGCAGAGAACTTGTGGATTTAGTGAACGTGTAAAAGCTGTAACAGCATGTGTGTAAAAGCTGTAACAGCATGTGTGTAAAAGCTGTAACAGCATGTGTGTAAAAGCTGTAACAGCATGTGTGTAAAAGCTGTAACAGCATGTGTGTAAAAGCTGTAACAGCATGTGTGTAAAAGCTGTAACAGCATGTGTGTAAAAGCTGTAACAGCATGTGTGTAAAAGCTGTAACAGCATGTGTGCTGAATTTGATCTCCGCAAACTTCTTACTTGCAGAATGTGTATATCTCAGATGTGTATCTCAGTCAAATACCCAGAGTTCTTTGCAGAATGTGTATATCTCAGTCAAATACCCAGAGCTCTTTGCAGAATGTGTATATCTCAGTCAAATACCCAGAGCTCTTTGCAGAATGTGTATATCTCAGTCAAATACCCAGAGCTCTTTGCAGAATGTGTATTTCTCAGATGTGTATCTCAGTCACAAATACCCAGAGCTCTTTGCAGAATGTGTATTTCTCAGATGTGTATCTCAGTCAAATACCCAGAGTTCTTTGCAGAATGTGTATTTCTCAGATGTGTATCTCAGTCAAATACCCAGAGCTCTTTGCAGAATGTGTATTTCTCAGATGTGTATCTCAGTCACAAATACCCAGAGCTCTTTGCAGAATGTGTATATCTCAGATGTATATCTCAGTCAAATACCCAGAGCTCTTTGCAGAATGTGTATATCTCAGTCAAATACCCAGAGCTCTTTGCAGAATGTGTTTTTCTCAGATGTATATCTCAGTCAAATACCCAGAGCTCTTTGCAGAATGTGTTTTTCTCAGATGTGCATCTCAGTCAAATACCCAGAGTTCTTTGCAGAATGTGTATTTCTCAGATGTGTATCTCAGTCAAATACCCAGAGCTCTTTGCAGAATGTGTTTTTCTCAGATGTGCATCTCAGTCAAATACCCAGAGTTCTTTGCAGCATGTATTTTTCTCAGATGTATATTTCAGTCAAATACCCAGAGCTCTTTGCAGAATGTGTATTTCTCAGATGTATATCTCAGTCAAATACCCAGAGCTCTTTGCAGAATGTGTATTTTTCAGATGTATATCTCAGTCAAATACCCAGAGTTCTTTGCAGAATGTGTATTTCTCAGATGTGTATCTCAGTCAAATACCCAGAGCTCTTTGCAGAATGTGTATATCTCAGTCAAATACCCAGAGCTCTTTGCAGAATGTGTATTTCTCAGATGTGTATCTCAGTCAAATACCCAGAGTTCTTTGCAGAATGTGTTTTTCTCAGATGTATATCTCAGTCAAATACCCAGAGTTCTTTGCAGAATGTGTTTTTCTCAGATGTATATCTCAGTCAAATACCCAGAGTTCTTTGCAGAATGTGTTTTTCTCAGATGTATATCTCAGTCAAATACCCAGAGCTCTTTGCAGAATGTGTATTTCTCAGATGTGTATCTCAGTCAAATACCCAGAGTTCTTTGCAGAATGTATTTCTCAGATGTGTATCTCAGTCAAATACCCAGAGTTCTTTGCAGCATGTATTTTTCTCAGATGTATATTTCAGTCAAATACCCAGAGCTCTTTGCAGAATGTGTATTTTTCAGATGTATATCTCAGTCAAATACCCAGAGTTCTTTGCAGAATGTGTATTTCTCAGATGTGTATCTCAGTCAAATACCCAGAGTTCTTTGCAGAATGTGTATTTCTCAGATGTGTATCTCAGTCAAATACCCAGAGCTCTTTGCAGAATGTGTATATCTCAGTCAAATACCCAGAGCTCTTTGCAGAATGTGTTTATCTCAGATGTATATCTCAGTCAAATACCCAGAGCTCTTTGCAGAATGTGTATTTCTCAGATGTGTATCTCAGTCACAAATACCCAGAGCTCTTTGCAGAATGTGTATATCTCAGATGTATATCTCAGTCAAATACCCAGAGCTCTTTGCAGAATGTGTATATCTCAGTCAAATACCCAGAGCTCTTTGCAGAATGTGTTTTTCTCAGATGTATATCTCAGTCAAATACCCAGAGCTCTTTGCAGAATGTGTTTTTCTCAGATGTGCATCTCAGTCAAATACCCAGAGTTCTTTGCAGCATGTATTTTTCTCAGATGTATATTTCAGTCAAATACCCAGAGCTCTTTGCAGAATGTGTATTTCTCAGATGTATATCTCAGTCAAATACCCAGAGCTCTTTGCAGAATGTGTATTTTTCAGATGTATATCTCAGTCAAATACCCAGAGTTCTTTGCAGAATGTGTATTTCTCAGATGTGTATCTCAGTCAAATACCCAGAGCTCTTTGCAGAATGTGTATATCTCAGTCAAATACCCAGAGCTCTTTGCAGAATGTGTTTTTCTCAGATGTATATCTCAGTCAAATACCCAGAGCTCTTTGCAGAATGTGTATTTCTCAGATGTGTATCTCAGTCACAAATACCCAGAGCTCTTTGCAGAATGTGTATTTCTCAGATGTGTATCTCAGTCAAATACCCAGAGTTCTTTGCAGAATGTGTATTTCTCAGATGTGTATCTCAGTCAAATACCCAGAGCTCTTTGCAGAATGTGTATTTCTCAGATGTGTATCTCAGTCACAAATACCCAGAGCTCTTTGCAGAATGTGTATATCTCAGATGTATATCTCAGTCAAATACCCAGAGCTCTTTGCAGAATGTGTATATCTCAGTCAAATACCCAGAGCTCTTTGCAGAATGTGTTTTTCTCAGATGTATATCTCAGTCAAATACCCAGAGCTCTTTGCAGAATGTGTATTTCTCAGATGTGTATCTCAGTCAAATACCCAGAGTTCTTTGCAGAATGTGTATTTCTCAGATGTGTATCTCAGTCAAATACCCAGAGCTCTTTGCAGAATGTGTATATCTCAGTCAAATACCCAGAGCTCTTTGCAGAATGTGTTTTTCTCAGATGTATATCTCAGTCAATTACCCAGAGCTCTTTGCAGAATGTGTATTTCTCAGATGTGTATCTCAGTCAAAAATACCCAGAGCTCTTTGCAGAATGTGTATATCTCAGATGTATATCTCAGTCAAATACCCAGAGCTCTTTGCAGAATGTGTATATCTCAGTCAAATACCCAGAGCTCTTTGCAGAATGTGTTTTTCTCAGATGTATATCTCAGTCAAATACCCAGAGCTCTTTGCAGAATGTGTTTTTCTCAGATGTGCATCTCAGTCAAATACCCAGAGTTCTTTGCAGCATGTATTTTTCTCAGATGTATATTTCAGTCAAATACCCAGAGCTCTTTGCAGAATGTGTATTTCTCAGATGTATATCTCAGTCAAATACCCAGAGCTCTTTGCAGAATGTGTATTTTTCAGATGTATATCTCAGTCAAATACCCAGAGTTCTTTGCAGAATGTGTATTTCTCAGATGTGTATCTCAGTCAAATACCCAGAGCTCTTTGCAGAATGTGTATATCTCAGTCAAATACCCAGAGCTCTTTGCAGAATGTGTTTTTCTCAGATGTATATCTCAGTCAAATACCCAGAGCTCTTTGCAGAATGTGTATTTCTCAGATGTGTATCTCAGTCACAAATACCCAGAGCTCTTTGCAGAATGTGTATTTCTCAGATGTGTATCTCAGTCAAATACCCAGAGTTCTTTGCAGAATGTGTATTTCTCAGATGTGTATCTCAGTCAAATACCCAGAGCTCTTTGCAGAATGTGTATTTCTCAGATGTGTATCTCAGTCACAAATACCCAGAGCTCTTTGCAGAATGTGTATATCTCAGATGTATATCTCAGTCAAATACCCAGAGCTCTTTGCAGAATGTGTATATCTCAGTCAAATACCCAGAGCTCTTTGCAGAATGTGTTTTTCTCAGATGTATATCTCAGTCAAATACCCAGAGCTCTTTGCAGAATGTGTTTTTCTCAGATGTGCATCTCAGTCAAATACCCAGAGTTCTTTGCAGCATGTATTTTTCTCAGATGTATATTTCAGTCAAATACCCAGAGCTCTTTGCAGAATGTGTATATCTCAGATGTATATCTCAGTCAAATACCCAGAGCTCTTTGCAGAATGTGTATATCTCAGATGTATATTTCAGTCAAATACCCAGAGCTCTTTGCAGAATGTGTTTTTTTCAGATGTATATTTACATTTACATTTAAGTCATTTAGCAGACGCTCTTATCCAGAGCGACTTACAAATTCTCAGTCAAATACCCAGAGCTCTTTGCAGAATGTGTTTTTCTCAGATGCATATCTCAGTCAAATACCCAGAGCTCTTTGCAGATTGTATTTTTCTCAGATGCATATCTCAGTCAAATACCCAGAGCTCTTTGCAGATTGTATTTTTCTCAGATGTATATCTCAGTCAAATACCCAGAGCTCTTTGCAGATTGTATTTTTCTCAGGTGTATATCTCAGTCAAATACCCAGAGCTCTTTGCAGATTGTATTTTTCTCAGATGCGTATCTCAGTCAAATACCCAGAGCTCTTTGCAGAATGTGTTTTTCTCAGATGCATATCTCAGTCAAATACCCAGAGCTCTTTGCAGAATGTGTTTTTCTCAGATGTATATCTCAGTCAAATACCCAGAGCTCTTTGCAGAATGTGTATTTCTCAGATGTGTATCTCAGTCACAAATACCCAGAGCTCTTTGCAGAATGTGTATATCTCAGATGTATATCTCAGTCAAATACCCAGAGCTCTTTGCAGAATGTGTATATCTCAGTCAAATACCCAGAGCTCTTTGCAGAATGTGTTTTTCTCAGATGTATATCTCAGTCAAATACCCAGAGCTCTTTGCAGAATGTGTTTTTCTCAGATGTGCATCTCAGTCAAATACCCAGAGTTCTTTGCAGCATGTATTTTTCTCAGATGTATATTTCAGTCAAATACCCAGAGCTCTTTGCAGAATGTGTATTTCTCAGATGTATATCTCAGTCAAATACCCAGAGCTCTTTGCAGAATGTGTATTTTTCAGATGTATATCTCAGTCAAATACCCAGAGTTCTTTGCAGAATGTGTATTTCTCAGATGTGTATCTCAGTCAAATACCCAGAGCTCTTTGCAGAATGTGTATATCTCAGTCAAATACCCAGAGCTCTTTGCAGAATGTGTTTTTCTCAGATGTATATCTCAGTCAAATACCCAGAGCTCTTTGCAGAATGTGTATTTCTCAGATGTGTATCTCAGTCACAAATACCCAGAGCTCTTTGCAGAATGTGTATTTCTCAGATGTGTATCTCAGTCAAATACCCAGAGTTCTTTGCAGAATGTGTATTTCTCAGATGTGTATCTCAGTCAAATACCCAGAGCTCTTTGCAGAATGTGTATTTCTCAGATGTGTATCTCAGTCACAAATACCCAGAGCTCTTTGCAGAATGTGTATATCTCAGATGTATATCTCAGTCAAATACCCAGAGCTCTTTGCAGAATGTGTATATCTCAGTCAAATACCCAGAGCTCTTTGCAGAATGTGTTTTTCTCAGATGTATATCTCAGTCAAATACCCAGAGCTCTTTGCAGAATGTGTTTTTCTCAGATGTGCATCTCAGTCAAATACCCAGAGTTCTTTGCAGCATGTATTTTTCTCAGATGTATATTTCAGTCAAATACCCAGAGCTCTTTGCAGAATGTGTATATCTCAGATGTATATCTCAGTCAAATACCCAGAGCTCTTTGCAGAATGTGTATATCTCAGATGTATATTTCAGTCAAATACCCAGAGCTCTTTGCAGAATGTGTTTTTTTCAGATGTATATTTACATTTACATTTAAGTCATTTAGCAGACGCTCTTATCCAGAGCGACTTACAAATTCTCAGTCAAATACCCAGAGCTCTTTGCAGAATGTGTTTTTCTCAGATGCATATCTCAGTCAAATACCCAGAGCTCTTTGCAGATTGTATTTTTCTCAGATGCATATCTCAGTCAAATACCCAGAGCTCTTTGCAGATTGTATTTTTCTCAGATGTATATCTCAGTCAAATACCCAGAGCTCTTTGCAGATTGTATTTTTCTCAGGTGTATATCTCAGTCAAATACCCAGAGCTCTTTGCAGATTGTATTTTTCTCAGATGCGTATCTCAGTCAAATACCCAGAGCTCTTTGCAGAATGTGTTTTTCTCAGATGCATATCTCAGTCAAATACCCAGAGCTCTTTGCAGAATGTGTTTTTCTCAGATGTATATCTCAGTCAAATACCCAGAGCTCTTTGCAGAATGTGTTTTTCTCAGATGTATATCTCAGTCAAATACCCAGAGCTCTTTGCAGAATGTGTAGCCCATCACTTACAAGTCCTGAGAGAGAACCACAACCTTCCAGTTGTCATGGTGACCTTTAAGCATTACCTAGCGTTTCTGTCCTCTGTCTGAGCTCGACTAAAGCTGCCTGAGATACTGGGGTAGATGGCTCTGTGATCATCTCGCAGAGTCTGGCTACTCTCATATCCTCTATCAATTACTCTGGGATGGATTAGTTGAGTCTGCCCGCGCTGGGCTGAGCGGTGAGCGTCTGCCCTGCCTGCGGTCTCTCATTATACACACACACTCTCAGGGGAAGGGCTGCACCTCATACTAAACTCACACAGAATCGCACACACGGCCACGGAGAGAGCTCAACATCACACCCACAGAGCTACAGGAAAACACACAGAACACATTGGAGTGGACACAGATAACGGTGGGTGTAGATGGGGATCATTCCTAAAGGGCAGACTGACCACTGGACTTAAAGGATTTAAAGGGCATGTGGTCTTTTGGAGAGGAGGGGGACACAACCTGGAGAGAGGGGGTGTATTTTGGGATTTGAAACGGGGGAGGAGGGCCGGTGATTTTCCCACTCTTCCGGAATGACCAGTGAGCATTTGGGCCAAGGGGAGTAGGAGAGGGAGGGGGCAATTTTTGGGTGAGCTGTTGTTTTGGGGGGGCGTATCGTGGGTGTGTGTATAGACACACAAGTCATCCGTTTCTGGGTGTGCAGGGGGTGTGTGTGATCGTGTGTCGATCCACACAGGCTATTCCGTATGCTGCAGATGGTTCGCACCCTCGCCCAGTTCTCTATAGCGCTGGACGAGATGCAAGAGAATGGAGAGAACACCAGCGAAGAAGGAAGACAAGAGAGAGAGGAGGGAGGAGGAGAGGAACTGATGGACAGGGATGCAGCTGATCGCCATGGGAACACTAACGGGAATGGAACTGGGAGCGCCAATGGGAATGGAAATGTGGCAAACGGGAATGGTCTTGGAGCCGTGAGTCCTCAGAATCACGGCGAGGTAGATCAGTGTGTGTGTCTGAAGGGTATTCCCTGCCTACACTCATTCCTGTTCCATCCCTCTCTACTCTCCTCCCTCATGCACATTCTCTCACAGTCACACTCAGCCATTGGCAGAGACTAGAATAACAATATACCTGCAAAACAAGCTGCTCTTCCCCCCAGCCCTTCTCTCTCTCTCTCTCTCTCTCTCTCTCTCTCTCACTCTCTCTCTCTCTCTCTCTCTCTCACTCTCTCTCTCTCTCTCTGTGTTTTCTCTAACCCTCCTCTTTGTTTTTATCTTTCTCTCCTCTCTTTCTCTCCTCTCTTTCTCTCCTC
This sequence comes from Salmo trutta, assembly GCF_901001165.1. NCBI lineage: Eukaryota > Metazoa > Chordata > Actinopteri > Salmoniformes > Salmonidae > Salmo > Salmo trutta. The sequence continues at coordinate 39,122 of NW_021823218.1, forward strand.
TCTCTCTCTCTAATGTGTAGATGTGAACTCCTATGTGATGAATAAATCATGCGAGAGCGTGAAAACCAGGGCAGGGATGGAGGGGGACTGAGAAGCGAGAGAGAGACTAGTGAAATCTCGGGCATGATCACAGCTTCCATCAAATTCTCAGCAGGTCGAGGAAACGATGCTACTTTCATGTCTCTTTCCTTCTCTTCTCCACTTCGCTCTCTCGCTCTCTCGCTCTCTCGCTCTCTCTCTCTCGCTCTCTCGCTCTCTCTCTCTCGCTCTCTCTCGCTCTCTCTCTCTCGCTCTCTCTCGCTCTCTCTCTCTCTCTCTCTCGCTCTCTCGCTCTCTCTCGCTCTCTCTCTCTCTCTCTCTCTCTCTCTCCTTCTCTCTCTCTCTCTCTCGCTCTCTCTCTCTCTCTCTCTCTCTCTCTCTCTCTCTCTCTCTCTCTCTCTCTCTCTCTCTCTCGCTCTCTCTCGCTCTTCTCGCTCTCTCGCTCTTCTCAAAATTGAATTCTTAAGGGCTTTATTGGCATGGGAAACATATGTTAACATTGCCAAAGCAAGTGAACTAGATAACAAACAAAAGTAAACACTCACAAAAGTTCCAAAAGAATGATGACATTTCAAATGTCATATTATATGCAAATAGTGAAAATACAAAAGGGATAATAAATAAACATGGGATACAGCCTGGATTTGAACCAGGGACTGTAGTGACACCTCTTGTAATAAGATGCAGTGCCTTAGACCACTGTGCCACTCGGGAGCCCAAATCAACAAAGCATGAGAAGACTTTGCCTTTGTTTTGGTTTGTCAATTAGGGTGTGCATGGTGAATACGTGGTCTGTCGTACGGTAATTTGGTGTATGTCTGTATTGTTTTAGTGATTCACCATAGTGAAGGCGTAGGCTCAGGTTTTCTGCGTCTCTATGTTTTTGGTTGGACAGGTTTCTCAATTTCTTTGTTTGGTTTTTGCATTCTTCATCAAACCATTTGTCATTGTTAATTTTCTTCGGGTTTCTGTTTGAAATGTTTAGATTTGATAGGGAAGCTGAGAGATCAAATATACTGTTTAAACTTTCTACTGCCAAGTTTACACCTTCACTATTACAGTGAAACATTTTGTCCAGGAAGTTGTCTAAAAGGGATTGAATTTGTTGTTACCTAATTGTTTTTTGGTAGGTTTCCACGCTACATTCCTTCCATCTATAGCATTTCTTAATGTTACTCAGTTCCTTTGGCTTTGATGCCTCATGATTGAGTATTGCTCTGTTCAAGTAGACTGTGATTTTGCTGTGATCTGATAGGGGTGTCAGTGGGCTGACTGAATACTCTGAGAGACTCTGGGTTGAGGTCAGTGATAAAGTAGTCTACAGCACTACTGCCAAGAGATGAGCTATAGGTGTACCTACCGTGGGAGTCCCTTTGAAGAATACCATTGACTATGTAAATACCAAGCGTGCAACAGACCTGCAGGAGTTGTGACCGTTTTTGTTGGTTATGTTGTCGTAGTTGTGTCTAGGGGGGCATATGGGGGAGGGAATGCTGTCACCTCCAGGTAGGTGTTTGTCCCCCTGTGATCTGAGGGTCTCAGGTTCTTGTCCAGTTCTGGAATTTAGGTCGCCACAGACATGTCCCTGGGCCTGGAAATGATAGCTTCTCCATCCTGGAGGGGGAAATCAATCTTCATTAAAGTGTGGGGATTCTAGTGGGGGGATATAAACTCAGCAAAAAAAGAAACGTCCCTTTTTCAGGACCATGTCCAAGTAACTTCACAGCTCCTCATTGTAAAGGGTTTAGACACTGTTTGCCATGCTTGTTCAATGAATCATAAACAATTAATGAACATGCACCTGTTGAACGTTCGTTAAGACACTAACAGCTTACAGACGGTAGGCAATTAAGGTCACAGTTCTGAAAACTTAGGACACTAAAGAGGCCTTTCTACTATCTCTGAAAAACACCAAAAGAAAGATGCCCAGGGTCCCTGCTCATCTGTGTGAACGTGCCTTAGGCATGCTGCAAGGAGGCATGAGGACTGCAGATGTGGCCAGGGCAATAAATTGCAATGTCCGTACTGTGAGACGCCTAAGACAGGGAGACAAGACGGACAGCTGATCGTCCTCGCAGTGGCAGACCACGTGTAACAACACCTGCACAGGATCGGTACCTCCAAACATCACACCTGCGGGACAGGTACAGGATGGCAACAACAATATTTATATAAATTTATTTAGACAAAAATGTCCAAAATGCACAACTTCATTTTTATGCTGATGATACTGTTATTTACTGTTGTGCTTCATCTCTTACAAAAGCTTTCCAGAACTTGCAAACTACTTTTTGTACTGTTCAACATACCTTGTCTCAATTGAAGCTTATCCTCAATACTGACAAAACTAAACTACTGGTGTTTTCTAAAGCAAAAAATAGATCTCTGAACCTTTCACCTATTACTACCTGTCAGGGCAAGGAGATTGAGGTTGTAACCTCATATAAATATCTTGGAATTTTGATTGATGATGGCCTCTCTTTTAAAATGCATATTCAACAACTTACAAAAAAATTGAAGCTGAAATTAGGATTTTATTTTAGGAATAAGGCTTGTTTTTCTTTTGAAGCCAGAAGGAGGCTAGTATCAGCTACATTTATGCCTTTACTAGACTATGGGGATATTTTATATATGAATGCTTCCGCTCAGTGTTTGAGATCAATTGACACCCTTTACCATGGCACTTTGAGATTTATTTTAAACTGCAAAACCCTTACGCACCACTGCACTTTATATACCAGCGTTGGCTGGCCTTCTCTGGTCACTCGTAGGCTCAGTCACTGGTATACTTTTATTTACAAAGCCATTTTGGGTTTACTACCTTTTTATTTGGGCATTTTTATTGTTCAGAAATGTGGTGGGTCGTCTCTTCGTTCGCGGGACTTTATCCTGCTAACTGTTCCAAATGTCCGAACTGAATTTGGTAAAAGGGCTTTTATGTTCTCTGCGCCATCGTCTTACAAAATACTTTTAAACTGGAAGAACTTGTCCCGATTGGTATTTTTAAATCACTGATGAATGATCTTGAGACTGATTCCCTGACACGTCAATGTTTTTAATTAGCTGTTTTTGATTTTGTTATATTCTTTGTTAATTCTATGGTTTTTACTAGATTAATTGTAGTTTTTCATGTTGTTTGTCTGTAATTTTTGTCATGACTTGGCGCTGCCTATCTTGGCCAGGACGCTCTTGAAAAAGAGATTTTAAATCTCAATGAGCCCTTCCTGGTTAAATAAAGGTTAAATAAATAAAATAAATAAAAAACAACTGCCTGAGTTACATCAGGAACGCATAATCCCTCCATCAGTGCTCAGACTGGCCGCAATAGGCTGAGTGAGGCTGGACTGAGGGCTTGTAGGCCTGTTTTAAGGCAGGTCCTCACCAGACATCACCGGCAACAACGTCGCCTATGGGCACAAACCCACCGTCGCTGGACCAGACAGGACTGGCAAAAAGTGCTCTTCACTGATGAGTTGCGGTTTTGTCTCACCAGGGGTGATGGTCGGATTCACGTTTATCGTCGAAGGAATGAGCGTTACACCGAGGCCTGTACTCTGGAGTGGGATCGATTTGGAGGTGGAGGGTCCGTCATGGTCTGGGGCGGTGTGTCACAGTATCATCGGACTGAGCTTGTTGTCATTGCAGGCAATCTCAAAGCTGTGTGTTACAGGGAAGACATCCTCCTCCCTCATGTGGTACCCTTCCTGCAGGCTCATCCTGACATGACCCTCCAGCATGACAATGCCATCAGCCATACTGCTCGTTCTGTGTGTGATATCCAGCAAGACAGGAATGTCAGTGTTCTGCCATGGCCAGCAAAGAGCCCGGATCTAAATCCTATTGAGCACGTCTGGGACCTGTTGGATCGGAGGGTGAGGGCTAGGGCCATTCCCCCCAGGAATGTCCGGGAACTTGCAGGTGCCTTGGTGGAAGAGTTGGGTAACATCTCACAGCAAGAACTGGCAAATCAGGTGCAGTCCATGAGGAGGAGATGTACTGCAGTACTTAATGCAGCTGGTGGCCACACCAGATACTGACTGTTACTTTTGATTTTGACCCCCCTTTGTTCAGGGACACATTATTCCATTTCTGTTAGTCACATGTCTGTGGAACTTGTTCAGTTTATATCTCAGTTGTTGAATCTTATGTTCATACAAATATTTACACGTTAAGTTTGCTGAAGATAAACACAGTAAACAGTGAGAGGATGTTTTATTTTTTTTGCTGAGTTTAGGTAACGCACAGGAGGAAATTTTTTCTCTGTTAAGATAATTTCATTTTGAATTTCTAGCCACATGTAAAATGTTCCTCTCTGTCTGTCTCTCTCTCGCTTTCTCTGCAGGGTCATATCTCTGTAATGGAATTAGAGCTGAGTGAATTATACGATTAGTCCCATCACCTACTTAACACCTCTCCCAAACCCAGCATACCCTCCCCTGTCTGGCTGGCTGGCTGGCTGTCTGGCTGGCTGGCTGGCTGTCTGGCTGTCTGTCTGTCTGTCTGTCTGGCTGGCTGTCTGGCTGGCTGGCTGTCTGGCTGGCTGTCTGTCTGTCTGGCTGTCGGGCTGGCTGGCTGGCTGTCGGGCTGGCTGTCTGGCTGTCTGGCTGGTTGTCTGGCTGGCTGGCTGTCTGGCTGGCTGGCTGGCTGGCTCTGTCTGGCTGGCTGTCTGTCTGTCTGGCTGGCTGTCTGGCTGTCTGGCTGTCGGGCTGGCTGGCTGGCTGTCGGGCTGGCTGTCTGGCTGGTTGTCTGGCTGGCTGGCTGGCTGGCTGGCTGGCTCTGTCTGGCTGGCTGGCTGTCTGTCTGGCTGGCTGTCTGGCTGGCTGGTTGTCTGGCTGCTGGCTGGCTGGCTGTCTGGCTGGCTGGCTGTCTGGCTGGCTGGCTGGCTGTCTGGCTGGCTGGCTGGCTGTCTGGCTGTCTGGCTGTCTGGCTGTCTGTCTGGCTGTGGTGTGTATGTGTCTCTGAATAGTCATCACCAAATGTAACTTCTCTCTCATGCCTCCATGAACCAAGCAGCATGTGTGTCCCTCTCCTTTTTTCCATAGAACAGGTGATAGGGCTGGGCGATATGGCTAAAATCTCATATCCCGATATAGGTCATTTCATATCCCGATAACGATACATATCACGATATAGCACATTTGATGTAAATTCAATGAATAAATAGTTTATATAAAATGACCACATGTAAAGGCCTATTTCTTATTACATTTTGAATTATACTCAAAAAATAAAAAGGTACTTACTCATATTTGATTATTTTATTTAGAACCTGTGCAAATGTTCAGTTATGCACGTAACAAAATATAAAATATGAATGTGTAAAATCTGAAAAGGTAAATAGAAAACACTTCAACTATAATTGCAAACAAAATAAATATTGGCCTAAAATGTATTTATTTATTTGGGGGCTTGCCTGTTTTGCATGTTATTTTGGCATTAATACGTGTCACATATCAGTTTGTATTTGGTACCTTGGGTCGAGTGTCAGCACCAACTCACAAAACCCCCGTTTCTCCACCGTGTAAATTGGGGCCATGTCTTTGCAGATGTAAGTTGTAACGGCAGCTGTTATCTCCTTCCGTCGTCTGAGTCGGGGGTTTGTTTTGAGCACTCGACTGTACTTTAGGTCTCATCCGTAGACTCTCCGTACTGTTTCACATGATTCTTGTGTAGGTGGTGAAAGAGGTTAGTGGTATTTGAGCCTGTTGTCGGGACCGGCCTGCGGCATATTTTGCAGTTTTCTTGTCCGTGTCAGACTTTTCATACCCAAACCACGTCCATGTGACCGAAGTAGCCCCTCTTTTAGGTACGAGCTCTGTGTCTCCGTGCTCTGTGTCACATTCACTCGCCTCCATGTTTGTTTGTGTTGCAAATTTCCTTCCACACACGCAAAGCGTCGTCCAATTGAGAGGCTCAGTGAGGATACAGAGGGAGGGAAAGACGGAAAGGAATGGCAGACAGCTCATCATACTGTGTTTAGCCTGCTTTCACCAGTATCGCCATAGCTACCATACCTAGGGCTGTCACCAGTATCGCCATAGCTACCATACCTAGGGCTGTCACCAGTATCGCCATAGCTACCATACCTAGGGCTGTCACCATACCAGTATCGCCATAGCTACCATACCTAAGGCTTTCACCATACCAGTATCGCCATAACTACCATACCTAGGGCTGTCACCATACCAGTATCGCCATAGCTACCATACCTAGGGCTGTCACTATACCAGTATCGCCATAACTACCATACCTAGGGCTGTCACTATACCAGTATCGCCATAGCTACCATACCTAGGACTGTCACTATACCAGTATCGCCATAACTACCATACCTAGGGCTGTCACTATACCAGTATCGCCATAGCTACCATACCTAGGGCTGTCACTATACCAGTATCGCCATAGCTACCATACCTAGGGCTGTCACTATACCAGTATCGCCATAGCTACCATACCTAGGACTGTCACTATACCAGTATCGCCATAACTACCATACCTAGGGCTGTCACTATACCAGTATCGCCATAGCTACCATACCTAGGGCTTTCACCATACCAGTATCGCCATAGCTACCATACCTAGGGCTGTCACCATACCAGTATCGCCATAGATACCATACCTAGGGCTGTCGCTATACCAGTATCGCCATAGCTACCATACCTAGGGCTGTCACCATACCAGTATCGCCATAGCTACCATACCTAGGGCTGTCACTATACCAGTATCGCCATAGCTACCATACCTAGGGCTGTCACTATACCAGTATCGCCATAACTATCATACCTAGGGCTGTCACCATACCAGTATCGCCATAGCTACCATACCTAGGGCTGTCACCATACCAGTATCGCCATAGCTACCATACCTAGGGCTGTCACTATACCAGTATCGCCATAACTATTATACCTAGGGCTGTCACCATACCAGTATCGCCATAACTATCATACCTAGGGCTGTCACTATACCAGTATCGCCATAACTACCATACCTAGGGCTGTCACCATACCAGTATCGCCATAGCTACCATACCTAGGGCTGTCACTATACCAGTATCGCCATAACTATCATACCTAGGGCTGTCACCATACCAGTATCGCCATAACTACCATACCTAGGGCTGTCACTATACCAGTATCGCCATAGCTACCATACCTAGGGCTGTCACTATACCAGTATCGCCATAACTACCATACCTAGGGCTGTCACTATACCAGTATCGCCATAGCTACCATACCTAGGGCTTTCACCATACCAGTATCGCCATAGCTACCATACCTAGGGCTGTCACTATACCAGTATCGCCATAGCTACCATACCTAGGGCTTTCACCATACCAGTATCGCCATAGCTACCATACCTAGGGCTGTCACCATACCAGTATCGCCATAGATACCATACCTAGGGCTGTCGCTATACCAGTATCGCCATAGCTACCATACCTAGGGCTGTCACCATACCAGTATCGCCATAGCTACCATACCTAGGGCTGTCACCATACCAGTATCGCCATAGCTACCATACCTAGGACTGTCACTATACCAGTATCGCCATAGCTACCATACCTAGGGCTGTCACTATACCAGTATCGCCATAACTACCATACCTAGGGCTGTCACTATACCAGTATCGCCATAACTACCATACCTAGGGCTGTCACTATACCAGTATCGCCATAACTACCATACCTAGGGCTGTCACTATACCAGTATCGCCATAGCTACCATACCTAGGGCTGTCACTATACCAGTATCGCCATAACTACCATACCTAGGGCTGTCACTATACCAGTATCGCCATAACTATTATACCTAGGGCTGTCACCATACCAGTATCGCCATAACTACCAGACCTAGGGCTGTCACTATACCAGTATCGCTATAGCTACCATACCTAGGACTGTCACCATACCAGTATGAAGACCGGAGAGGGGATGAATGGTGCGAGATGGATTGAGAGCGATGGATGGAAACTGGAGAGGGGATGGAGAGAGAGAGATGGATGGATGGAGACTGGAGAGGGGATGGAGAGAGAGAGATGGATGGATGGAGACTGGAGAGGGGATGGAGAGAGAGAGATGGATGGATGGCGACTGGAGAGGGGATGGAGAGAGAGAGATGGATGGATGGAGACTGGAGAGGGGATGGAGAGAGAGAGATGGATGGATGGAAACTGGAGAGGGGATGGAGAGAGAGAGATGGATGGATGGAAACTGGAGAGGGGATGGAGAGAGAGAGATGGATGGATGGAAACTGGAGAGGGGATGGAGAGAGAGAGATGGATGGATGGAAACTGGAGAGGGGATGGAGAGAGAGAGATGGATGGAGACTGGAGAGGGGATGGATTTGTTTTCACTTGGCGTGGGAAGTAGAAGGGGGGGTGTTGAGTAATGCTGCTGTTGCTAGAGAGAGTGGTTGTTAGGGACTACTGTCGCCAGGGAGAGAAGTGATGACGGCAGAGGGGAGAGGATTGCTCTCTTTTTCTGTGTCATTTCTCCTTCTCTAATTTATTTTTTCAGTCGGTCTCATTTCTGCTCTCAACTCCTTTTCCCTATTTCTCTCCCTCTCTCTCAGGTGCTAGGCAACCAGTCTGGAACATTCCAGATGAGACACCTGTTCTCTAGTTTGTGAAGCATTAGGAGAGTAGATCTAATTGGTTAACACTGAGAAGGGAGGTGGCTCAGGTTGATTGACAGGTGTGGGCTGCTTTGGGACAGATCTGTCGTGACTGGACTTAGTTTACGTGTGTGTGGTAATGGTAAAATTTGGTAAACGTTCTGAGCAGTGAGTTGAGCGGTCGAAGTTCAGTAGAGGCCTGCTCTGACATGACACACACACAATCCGCTTTCCCCTCTGAGAATTAGAATAACAGACAGACTAAAGCTTCTGAGCCAATCAAAGCCATCAGAAGGAGCAGGGCTTCAAAACAATCCTAGTCTCACAGGCTAAACCCCTGCCTTTCAACTGAAGGCCAGCAGCCATATTGGGTTGTTATTATATTGTGTGTGTGTGTGGGTGGGTGGGTGGGTGGGTGGGTGGGTGTGGTGTGTGTGTGTGGTGTGTGTGAGCACATGTCCTGGTAACATGGAGAGGTCAATGAATAATCATCACATCCACCTTGTACTCTCCATCTTGCCTTTATCTGCTGTGGCTGTTAAAGTTCTTCATTGAAACAATAACAAAGTGGACCCCCCCTCCTCTGTTTTGGTAAAAGCTGAAGGCCTGCAGAAATGTAACTACTCTCAAATTCATAGACAGAGCTGTGGATGCAAGGACTGACCATCCATGATATCAAAATTATATTTTTAACCATGTTTTAAGGCTATATAGTGTTTGTTTACATTTACTTTGTTTACAAACATTGGAGTAAAACAAGCTTATTTTAGGTTGTGATTAGGTGTGACAGTTGAGCTAAACTCATGAGGCATTTCTACGTTACATTGAACAAAAAATAAATGTAACATGCGACAATTTCACTGAGTTACAGTTCATATAAGGAAATCAGTCAATTTAAATAAATTCATGAGGCCCTATTAATCTGTGGATTTCACATGACTGGGCAGGGGTGTAGCCATGGGTGGGCCTGGGAGGGCATAGGCCCACCCACTTGGGAGCCAGGCACACCATTGGGGAGCCAGCCCAAACAGTCAGAATATGTTTTTCCCCACAGAAGTGCTTTATTACAGACAGAAATACTCCTTCGTTTCATCAGCTGTCAAGGTGGCTGGTCTCAGACGATTCCGCAGGTGAAGATGCAGGATCTGGAGGTCCTGGGTTGGCATGGTTACATGTGGTTTGCAGTTGTGAGGCCAGTTGGACGTACTGCCAAATTCTCTAAAACGACATTGGATGCGGCTTATGGTAGAGAAATTAACTTTCAATTACTTGGCAACAGCTCTGGTGGACATTCGTGCAGTCAGCATGCCAATTGCACACTCCCTCAAAACTTGAGACATCTGTGGCATTGTGTTGTGTGATAAAACTGCACATTTTAGAGTGGCCTTTTATTGTCCTCAGTATAAGGTGCACCTGTGTAATGATCATGCTGTTTAATCAGCTTCTTGATATGCCACACCTGTCAGGTGGATGGATTATCTTGGCAAAGGAGAAATGCTCACTAACAAGGATGTAAATACAACATTTGAAAGAAATAAGCTTTTGTGCGAATGGAACATTTCTGGGATCTTTTATTTCAGCTCATGAAACACAGGACCAACACTTTACATGTTGGGTTTATATTTTTGTTCAGTATAGTTTTTTCAAGAGTCAATGTGTGTATATGTCATTCATCTATAAGTGACAACATGGCTGTAGCGACGAAGGATTCTACCTTTAAACTCTGCGATCCCGTTACCAAAATGAAACCAACTATCTGGCCATTATTCCACCGTGTGTGTGTGTGTGTGTGTGTGTGTGTGTGTGTGTGTGTGTGTGTGTGTGTGTGTGTGTGTGTGTGTGTGTGTGATCCATTCAAGGCAGCTGGAACCTGAAAGAACACTGTTCATTGTTTCAGGAAGACCTGTCTTGTTTTACCACACACACACAGCCTCTTCACATATATAGTCTCACTAAGCTTTTAGACTGCAGGGAGTTCCCTCACCCTCCTCTAACGTTCCGTATCTCTTTGCCATACTGGAAGAGACAGGGTCAAAGGTGACTCTGTCTGAGGTAGACCCTCACAATCCAAATGAATATGACAAAACTGATTTCATTTAGACATATATCAAGCTGACATGAAAGCCTGTGTGTCATGAAATCCCAGGGTAATGGACTGAACAGTCACCAGCTGTCCCCTGGACAACATGCCAACTGTGTTTTGTTTCTTTACAGTGTGTTTACTTTTTTCTTCTGCAAACGGAAGTATTGCTGAGCTCATCTCAGGTCTCTGTCTAGCGTCTCTAGCTCTCTCTCTTTCTCGCTCGCTCTCCCCTCTCAAATCAAATCAACGTTTGTTGGTTACATAAACAGTTTTGCAGACATTATCGCAGGTGCAGTGAAATGCAACAATATCTAGCAAAGCCATCTCTCTCCTGCTCTCCCTCTCTGTCACTCTCCCTCTCTCTCTCTCACACACACAGTAAATCACTTGCTACTTTGCAGTGACAGGGCACTGTCACCCTCCTTGGACTAGGGACACATGGATGTTCCCCTGCTGAGCCTTGTGGGAGATCCAGATGCCCAGGTCTAAATGTGGGATGTTATTTTTGGGATGTTAATGTGTGGTTATTATTAAGTCACGGTGGGTAGGCAGGGGGCACGGAGCAGGAAAATCTGGAAGTTCTCTTGAACAGGAAGTTGTGTGTCAGCCTCCAGCTGTCTGGTATTTAGGGTAATGTTTACTAGTGTTGAGGGAGTCTGGGTTGTCTGTTGCACTGGTTAATAATATATTTATAGATTTTATTAGGATCCCCATTAACCAATGGCGACAGCTAGTCTTCCTGGGGTCTGACAAATAATAACACAACCTGGGCCTGAACCCATAAAGAGAAAACAGGGGCCAGTTGGCCAGGAAAACCCCCGATCGGAAAAACCCTTCAGAGGAACCAGATCTATCTGGCTGGGTGGAGGTGGTGGAGGAGGTGGAGGTGGTGGTGGAGGTGGAGATTTGATTAGAATAAATAGTTGTTGAGTCATGTTTGTTCTAGTGTGTTCTGGGATCATTGACTTAGTCGTGTTTTGTTCTGGGGAAACTAATGTCTTCTCCTCCTATAATAACAGAATCAGCGGAGGCAGTCTGGACCCTATGGCTTGGTTCTGATCCTGTGTCTTTGTGTGTTAGTGAACCCTGTGACAGAACAGTGGTCTGCGGGTCAGACAGTTCTCCTGTGGGTTCTAGGGCCAGAGATGTTCTCTGCCTGCCTCAGAGGAAGCTCTAGCGATTAGTGACTAGCATTACCATCAGAACAGAACACTAAGGAACTCTAGAGAGCCAGCAGAAACCCTGGTAACTGTTGCCGCGGGGAGGCTAAGATGGAGGATGCTGCTGGTTGGCATGGGAACTGTGTGTTTGTGTGTGTGTGTGTGTGTGTGAGGGAGAGACAGACTGAGAGTTTGTCTCGTTAGCCACCTGGGGCTGGCTGGGTTGGCCTGACTCACCCCGTCTTGCTCCTCACTCTCTCGATCTCTCGCTTTCGCTCAGATTCAGATAAGCTTCAGTAGCATGACTGACAAAGCCACTGTTGCTAAAGCGACGTGAGATAATGACCTCTCTCTCTCTGTCTCAATTCAATTCAAGAAGCTTTATTGGCATGGGAAACCGATGTTAACATTGCCAGAGCAAGTGAAGTAGAGCAAGTCTCTACTTTGCCAAAGCAAATCTCCCTCTCTCTCTCTCTCTCTCTCTCTCCTCTCTCTCTCTCTCTGTCTCTCTCTCTCTCTCTCTCTCTCTCTCTCTCTCTCTCTCTCTCTCTCTCTCTCTGTCTCTCTCTCTCTCTCTCTCTCTC